>NW_007743997.1:16866-17658 GCF_000696425.1 Galeopterus variegatus
ATATTATTACAGTATCATTTCATTGCTATTTGATACAATGATATTTTCGCATATATTAATGCAGCATGTCTTGAATTAGCTGGCGATATTTCCCTGACTGAAACATTCTCTCTCTCTACCTTACAGTGAGGAGAGAGCATAGGATAGAGGAAGGAATAAGAAACAGTGGGAGAGACATAATCCCGCTTTTGATGCATGGATACTGTGCAGTCTTATGTGACCAACTTTAACAAAAAGTTTTGAAACCTGCTGTACCGTACATCCCAGCATGAGAGACATAGTGCTGCAAAATGCCCCATCAATGTCCTTTGGGTAACTGATGGCCATACTGGCCCCATAAATTGGTCATCCTATACATGAGGTAATGACCATGAGAGCCAGCTTGGGTGAAGTAGAGGATAGAAGACAAGGAAAAAGGGTCTGAAAGGTGGCTAAGACTAAACCCACAAGAAAGGCCCAGGATTTTATCCCAAAGGGACCAAAGGCTCAAAATGGTAGGAGTGATCCTTTCTTTCTATCATTGTGGCTTCTTCTGCCTTCATGAACTCTGTAGGTCTCTCCTACTCTTCACCTGAGCTCTAGTATTCCCAGCTTGGCTGTCATGGCTATTTAATAGTTGTATATTAGGGGGTTTGTGGGAGAGAGTGATGCTGAAGACTATCTATTTTGCCATCTTGACCAGCAGCATCCACAATATTTTTCAAGCACTGAAAAAAAAGGACTTTCCACCTAGAATCCTATACACAGTTACAATATTCCTTCAGAATGGAAAGGAAATCAAAGCATTCTCGC
>NW_007743998.1:0-456 GCF_000696425.1 Galeopterus variegatus
TAAGCACAATGTTTCTTTGAGTTCCAACTCTGCAGGTGGGGCTTGGGCATCCTTGAGTTTTGAAAGTTCCACAGGTGTTCAGCCTGGAAGGTTTGAGACTCACTGCTTTAGGATAATGTTGCATCTGGGGGCTTTTAAAATTATCCTTAAAACAAAGCAAGACTTTTTATATAGTCTTTGTTGCTGCATAAAAAATGTCAAGNTAAAGTAACTGAAGATGATACAGTAAACCCACTGCAGAACAAAGAAAAGTTTTTCTTTCATCCCTGCTCTCATGTTTTGTTCCTATGGCAGTTACCATTACGTCAGTAGAGTGCTTGTAAGTAATGAGCGTTTTCAGTTCACTCAGACATCATGTAATTCCATTATTGAAACAAATTACCCTCCTTTTTTGTTTTCTCTTAAAATCTTGCTCCTCAAAGTGTAGTCCTTGGCCCAGCATCAACAGCATCAACT
>NW_007743998.1:1168-17656 GCF_000696425.1 Galeopterus variegatus
GCTGAGTGCGGTGCGGGCGCAACACCGAGGGTTGCGATCCCGTTACTGGTCAGTAAAAAAAGACAAAAGGGAAAAAAACAAAAACAAAAACAAAAAAAACCGGAACCAAAACCAAAACCCTACAACGTTTTTTTTTTTTTTCCTTTTTTCGTGACCAGTAACGGAATCGCAACCCTCGGTGTGGAGCCTGCACTGCGCTCAACCAGTGAGCAGACTGGTCTCTATATGGGATCTGGTCTATATGGGATCCGAACCCTCAGCGGGAGCACCGCCACGCTCCCAAGCACTGCACTCTACCGAGTGTACCACCGGGCTGGCCCCTACAATGTTTTTAAAAGAGAAAAAAGAAAAAGAAAAAGCAGAACTGAAAATTTGAGGGGGTTGGAAAACCAAGCGAGCAGCAGAGGGCGCCAATGTATCACTGATGAGATTTGAGTCACAAAAGGCCCAAATATTTTTGTTAATACTTTGTGCAACTTGGATTTTATTTAAATATTTATTTTAATCAACTTTGCCATGCAGCATTGCTAAAACAGATTAGAAATTAAATGCAGTTCTAGTGTGCTGTTCAGCATTTGCGTTGACATAAATGATGTACTTCTTTTGCCCAACATCTTTGGCTAAGAAAGTACTTTTGGCAATTCGAAACTCTGTGCTTCTGGTTTATGCTTGAATGCTTGGGTCTTTGCAAGTGTGTGAGACTGTGTGTGAGTAATCATAGGTCTAATTAAAAAGGGATGTGGTGGGTGGAGATTTACCAAGTTAAGGAAGTAAAAATCCCAGGTGAGGTGGGATATGGCNTATATCTGTACATTATAAAAAATTGGAATCCAGATGATATGCTAACAGGATACCTACATAAATTGCATTTTATGAGTTATTTTACAATTTAAAGAGCAATAACATATACTCCATGATTGCAGCTTAATAGAAAATCTAAGTGTTTTTGACCAGGAAACCTCTTTGAGTTGAGATTGGAACACAAGAAATAATAATTTTAAATAATTCCATGCATTCTGAATACCATTATACTAAAAATTTAATTAATTTGTGTGTAAAAAACGGAACCAAAACCAAAACACTACAACGTTTTTAAAAGAGAAAAAAGAAAAAGAAAAAGCAGAACTGAAAATTTGAGGGGATTGGAAAACCTAGCGAGCAGCAGAGGGCGCCAATGTATCACTGATGAGATTTGAGTCACAAAAGGCCCCAATATTTTTGTTAATGCTTTGTGCAACTTGGATTTTATTTAAATATTTATTTTAATCAACTTTGCCATGCAGCATTGCTAAAACAGATTAGAAATTAAATGCAGTTCTAGTGTGCTGTTCAGAATTTGCGTTGACATAAATGATGTACTTCTTTTGCCCAACATCTTTGGCTAAGAAAGTACTTTTGGCAATTGGAAACTCTGTGCTTCTGGTTTATGCTTGAATGCTTGGGTCTTTGCAAGTGTGTGAGACTGTGTGTGAGTAATCATAGGTCTAACTAAAAAGGGCAGTGGTGGGTGGAGATTTACCAAGTTAAGGAAGTAAAAATCCCAGGTGAGGTGGGATATGGCCATGGCTGGACTGACTTGGCTCCTGAACCAGACAATGATTTGTCACATGCCACAGTTCTGTTCCCAAATGTATAAACGTACACAAAGGTGTGTATAGGTTCAGTAAAATTCAGGACAATTTCATTTTCCCTGCAGTACTGCCTTTATGGACAGAGAAGGAGCATTAGTTTTGGCCCTATTTGTGCTAGCCTTTACATTTTATATTTTTGATCTCATTTCAATCACATGACAACCCTATGAGGTAGGTGTTTTCATCATCTGTTTGCAGACGAAAAATAACCTAGGCTGAGAGAAAGGATGTGTTTCAGTGGACACTACTCTTCTGTACCCTGGGTGATCATTCAACATTCATCTCACGTAGCATTCCTAAACTTTGTTCTCCAAGTCACTGGTGCCCTTCAAGGTTTCATAAGTTTTTCTAATTGAACAATTTTGTGAAATGTTGTAAACTTTAACCCTCTCTTAAAGTTTCACAATGCACAAAAATGTTTTAAAATTTCTTAAATTCTGTGGCAATGAAATTTACTTAACTTTGTAAACTTAGGTTTCTCAATCTTATTTGACTAAAGAACCCTTCTCCACCAGTTTTTAATAGAACACCATCAGTATTGCGAGACTTAGTACCTTTTGTGGAGCATGTTTCAAGAAACCTGGATCTAATGGTTAAATATATGGAATATATTTACTTGTAGGAATTAGGAGGAGTTAATTCATTATCATCATCAGAAAACACGTATTTTGGCACCTTCAGATTGTAGGGCACTAGGTTAAGATCCAGAGATATGACACAACCTGTTACAGAGAGAAGAGTTTACAGTTTAGATGAGGAGGCAAAAATGCCTTTGTTTTAAGTGGGAATATAAATTTAACTCCTGTGATCTTATTTCTCCAATTTTAGAGTAGGATGTTGATAATAGATAACAGGGTTTCCAATGATTTCTTAATGTATTCTTAACGCATTCTGTTTTGTTCCCCTAGAGAACAATTACCATTTTCTTCCATTAATTTAGTATGGCTCAGATGTTTGGAAGATGAGAAAGCCAAACATTTGAATACGAGTAAATCCTAGAAAGAAGTTGATAAGAATTATACATCTCTGACACACCCTGAGAAACAGATGTCCTCCTTTGCACACAGAGGTCCACAGGCGTGTGACCGCACGCGCGCGCGCACACACACACACACACACACGCACACACACTCAATTTCGTCTCATCAGTGCCTCACATCTTCATGTCATTTGTCATATGAACAAAAGCAAATGAAGGATGTGGACATCTATATCAGGGGGTTGGCCAAAGGATTTGGAGGTTAAAGAAAAAAAAAATTTCAGGTGTTTATCAGTAATGTTGATGGCTGACAAGTTCCCTGACAAGTTCTCTGGCTGACAAGCCAGAGATCTCTAGCTGTTCTTCTCCAGAGATGTGATGATATTTCACACTATTCTGGTACCTTTTCTCTAAGAATTGTTCAAAATCTTATCAAGCAATGTAGCCTATTATCAACTGGGGAGATGAAATTAATTCATAGTTGCACCATTAATAGAGGAGATGGAAATGAAAGATTCAGCTGTGATTAGATTGCAGAGCAAAATGTGAAGATGATGAACAACGATCCAGATAATTCAGTCTTGAAACAGGTTTTCTGCAGCTATTCAGATGCCTGTAACAACAAAAAGATTTTCCCCCTGAATCACCTTACTTAAGGCAGCCCCATTACTTCGCCCCGTGTGTCCCTTTGGAGAAGGGCTGTGCATGGAAAGGCTCTGAGCATACAGCCAAGCTTTTGAGAGGGTCATGACTTGAGTCTCCATCTCATCAAGTTCATCTTCTTGGAGAGAATAGATGAGAGGTTTTGTCTTTGCTTCTACATATCTTAGCAGCATTCTCATCCTATTAAGCCCCCAGGCCTTATTTATTCAGGTCACAAATAACTGAGCAGTGCAGAAATAATAGGATACTGATGGCAAATTGTGTTTTTCCACATCATGACTATAAATAAGTTACCTGAGACAACTTTTCAGAAGCCAATTTCAGTATAATGGTTTAAACCAAAATCCAATGAAAGGAAGTCATTTTTTCATATAATGCAGTCATGATTAAGAATGATTATTTTCTCTTTACATTGATAACACCTAATCCTTAATCCCCCTTGTGAGATTTGCTTTAATATCTAAAAATAATGGACATTTCTGAAAATGTGCTTGCAATGGAACTACCAACTCACTAGAAATTGTGGAGAATGTCCATGTGGGAATTTTTAGAATGAAATTGAAAGTGGCTCAGAACATTACTTTTGGATAGTTCCCTAGGGAAACATGACACATATCTGACAATATAAATGGGATAGTTCATGTCTTGATCTGAACAGGCACTCTTAGCAGTCTATCTGCCTTGATGTCTTTTCATTTCACATGAGCATACTATGGGGTCTTGGAAGAAACACGCCAATTCATCTTATTTTTATTTATTAGCATATTCATTGTTACAAATCATACTTATTCTTTATGCCCCTTATCCAATCTCTCCCCTTCCCCCTCCCTCTCCCTCTCCACTCTTCCCCCTTCCCCCTTCCCCCTCCCTCTCGTCCCTCTAGTAACCATAGATTTGTTCTCTGCATCTGATAGATTAACTGTTCCTCTGTTGGTTTGTTGCCTAGATGACCTGTCCAGTACTGAGACAGATCAAGTCCTCCCTTACTATCGTAAATCAGATGCTTCTTTTATTACTCTGGAGAGTGCTTTGTGGTGAGAGAGAACCTTTTCCTTTTTTTTTTTTTTTTGTGGTCTCTGCTGGTGCCTCCCCTGTGTCAATGCAGTTGGGAGTCTGGCGTGCCATCCGCATGGTGGCTATGACTGCTATTATAGAGACTAGCTGCTTTTGCAGCAGCCATCGCAATTGCCATGGCTATGGAGGGCTACCCATGTGAAAATGGTGTTTTTGGTGTGCTCTTTACTTGGTTGTAGCTGGGTTAGGCTTCCCCCAGCTCCATGCCTCATTCTAAGGTGTTGTTGCAGAGCAGTTGGTGGGGAGGGAGAGAAGGGAGGAGGAGGGGAAATCCTGAGGGTGAAGGAGGGGGAGTGTGACTGAAGCCCCTGATCCCCTCTCCTTCTGTCAGGGGAGACCAGGGGGTTTCCAGTGGTGGCTGGTTTATTGCTGGGCTGGATACAGATGTCAGGGGTGTGTGGCTGAAGCCTTGACCCCCCACTGCCCTAGCAGCAGCTCAGTGGTCATTGCTGGGCTGGCTGCAGATGTCGGGGGTATGTGGCTGAAGCCCTTGGTCTCCCACTGCCCTGGCTCAGGACCCAGGGTGCTTTCTGTGGCAGCTCGGTGGTCATCGCTGGGCTGGTTGAAGATGTCAGTGGGGGCATGACTGAAGCCATCAGCCCCCTACTGCCCTGGCTCAGGGGCCCAAGGTGTTACTAGTGGTGGCTTGGTGGTCATTGCTGGGCTGTTTGTGGATGTTGGGGGACATGACAGAGGCCCTTGGCCCTCCCTTCTCCCTGGTTTGGGAGTCCAGGGGGCTTCCAGTCCTTCTAGGTTTTATAGGTGTTCTTTGGTGGTGTTAGATCTTTGCTAGTTAATATCAAACTTTGTCTCTGGTCTGTGGGTATTTTGTTTTTTCTTTCAGTTCTGTGTTGGATTATTTGCTGTTCCCACCACTTAAACTCTACACTGGAACTAATTTGTTTTCTTACTTCTAAAATGGAGGAACTTCCTGTGGGGACCAGCACTTGAGCCCTGTATTTGAGCTAAGTTGCTTCATTGCTGCTGATGGTCTGGGGAAGGCTTTTTATGCAGCTCAGCTTTCAGGGTTGATTTTGTATGTACTTCCGGGTCTTGTGAGGTCTGCTACACCTGGGTTCTGTGAAAACTCTGGTCTGGGCCTGTGTCTTTTCAGCAAATTATACCCCCTGCTGTTCTATATTTCTGATCAGTCTCCACTCAGTGATCCTGTGCTGACTGGAGGGCAGATCAGCTGTCCATGCTGTGCCCAGTGTTCCTCTGGTGGGCCCATTTCCCCCACCACCTGTACTCCAAATACTCCCCATAGGACAAGTGGTGCACTGGTCCCTTGTGATGACTCATCAGCCTCTGAGTGGCTCATTTTTTCTGTTGTTCTGGCTCCTCGCTCCTATGTGGGTCCATGGGAACCCTGTTTGTGGTCTTGCTGGCCAGAGGGCCACCAAGGCCCTCTTCTCCCCTGCCACCTCTAAGCAACTTCCGAAGGACACAGATGTAGCTTTTGCCAGCTCTTGCTCTGTGTGCTCACCAGCTCGAGCCTTCAGGTGGCTGGGGCTTGAAATGATGGGAGTGATCCTTCCTTTCTCTCATCATGGCTTCTCCTGCCTTCATGGACTCTGTACGTCTCTGCTCCTCTTCCCCTGAGCTCTAGCAGCCCCAGCTCAGCTGTCATTGTTTTTTTAATAGTTGTAAATTGGTTGATTTGTGGAAGAGAGTGATGCTGGGGACCAACTATTCCACCATCTTGGCCAGAAGTCCCACCCCCAACTCATTATTTAAACTCTGTTTCTTACATTAAGAAATTTGGAATGTAAAACAAAAGTTGTCGAGCCAAGAGTTATTGGTTGCGAACTCTTCCAGCACCACTAACAAGTCACAGATCCAATGTAAACTTGTTAGGGCAACTTGGGCAACTCAGGACTCTGTTAATCACTTGTTTATAATAGAGATCGATACTTTTGTGTGTGTGTGTGTGAAGAAGGAAGTCAGCTTTATTCATAAATACCAGTAACCTGAGAGAGATGTTAGGTTAACCCATCTCCCCTGTAAACCTGAAGGAGATGTCCGGACTAAAACCATCTCAAAGACTCAGATTTACTGAGGAGTTTTTAAAGAGGAGATTGAGGGACTGGAATGTGGGAAGTAAAAAGCAGGAGGGGGGAGGATGTGTAAGGGGCCAGGTGTGAATTCTCACCAAGGCTCTCTTTGGCTTCTGCCCTCAACTCTGAAGTTATTCCAGGGTCCTGCAGGACTTTGATTTGCTTCAGGATGGAATCAGCATAGCTTTATTGATGTCTTCCTTGGTTTCTCACAGTCTGGATAGTATGAGTCTCATGGCAAGTTTGCAGCTCCAGGCTGAAGTTTCAGAGGCTGAAAGTCGAAAGTCCAGGGAGCACATCTGGTGAGCGTGGCTTTACAGCAATGCAGGGATCTCACATGGCAGAAAAAGCACAGCAGAGAGAGAGAGAGAGAGAGAGAGAGAGAGAGAGAGAGAGAGAGAGAGAGAGAGAGAGAGAGAGAGAGAGAGAGAGAGAGAGAGAGAGAGAGAGAGAGATCAATGCTTTTAACACCTATAGCTCCAGTTGTGGCAAAAAATCATCACTAGAGTCAGTTAACCAAAAATGTTTCTTCAATACTTATATTTCATTTTGTTGACAAATATTCATTGAGCACCTGCTATGTGCCAGGTACTGTTCTAGGAACTGGGGTACTGGTGAACAAGTCCCTGCTCTCTTAGAGCTTACTTTCCAGTAGAAATAAAGACAATGAGCAAATTAATAAAGAGCCTGAAGAAAATGAAGTGGGGTAATGTGATTGAGAGTGATGGGTGTGGGATGAGAAAAGGCCTCTTTGACAGGATGTTGTTTAAGGAAGTAGAGTCAGCTATGGGAAGGTGAAGAAGAGCATCCCAAGCACTGGAAACAAGTGCAAAGGCCCTGAGGCAGGAGCAGACTTGGCATGCTCCAGGTACGGGAAGGAACTCTAGTAGCTGGAGACTAGTGAGCAAGGAAGGGAGAGTTGAAGATGAGGAAGAAGAGGCAGGTAGGGATTGGGTCATGGGGGATCTTATAAGGTCCTGATAAGGAGTTTAAATTTTATTCAAAGAGTAGCCAGAAGCTATAAAAGAGTTAAAAAAAAAAGTTAAAAAAATCATTCTAGCTGCTGTGAGGAGAACAGCTGTAGGGGCAAGAGTGGAAGCAGGAAGAGCACCTGGGCTATTTCAGGTAAGCCAGGTAATTCCAGGCACTTTGGACTAAAGTGGAAATAGTAGGAATAGAGAAAAGTGGCCGATTCCAAGAAACAATAGGATATTTTGGGTGGATTAGATGTGCGGACTGAGGGAAAGGTTTTTGTACTGAACAATCTACTGAGATGGGAAAGCAGAGTTTTAGGGGATGGGAATTAAGGGTTCTATTGGAATGTGGTTAGTTTCAGATACCTGTCGGACATCAAAACACTGATGTCAGATAAATCAGAGCTGGAGATAGAAATCTGGGTATCATCTGCATATAGATGGTATTGAAGACCAGGGACTGGACCAGCTGATCGCCGCAGCGAGTATAGATCCAAGGGAGGCTGGTCCAGACCATGTCCCAGGTCACGGCAATACAGAGGTTGAGAAGAGCAGGACCCAGCAAAAGAGGTGGAGAAAGAGCAGCCAGTGCAGTAGGGGGAGATGGACAAGTGTGGTTATGGGAACCAAGAGAGAAAAGTGTTTTAGGGAGGAAGTGTCTACCACTGCCAACAGGTAAAGCAAGATGAGAATAGGGAGAATGTCATTAGATTTGTCTCTTAAAGGTTATGGGTGGCTCCAGGAAGAGTGAGGACCCTGACTAGGATAGCAAAGAGGATGAGACTCTATCTTTGTCTTTAAAGAATTGACAATGTAGTCACAGGAACAAAACCAGTTCTAGTGGAACTTCTTTTTGTGGCTACACTTAACTTTCCAGAGTACCTGAGTTACTGTGGAAACCCAGTTATTCTATGGAATAATATTATTTCCAGATTAAGGGCTCGTAGAGGTTGAGCTGTCTAAATTTTCACCTTAGGCCTTTTGTGACAGGCTGACAGATATTTACATTTCTGCGAACACTTCCAGGGGTGGAAGTTCATCTTACCAAACTCCATTGTACAGCTGGATGGCTTTGGTCTGTTAAAAGGAAAGTTTTCAACAATTTAAATTTGCAGGGTTTATTTGAGCAAAGAACTATTCATGAATCAGGCAGTATTCAGAACCAGAAAAGGTTCAGAGAGCTCTGCTAAGCAATGCCAGTAGTGAGTTATTTATAGACAGTAAAGGGAAGTAAAGCACAGAAAGAGCTGATTGGTTATAACTCCACCTTGGCCTTATTTGGACATGTCTTATTAGTTAGCAGCCTGTGATTGGCTGAGACTCAGCTGTTCGTTATACTCCTAAGTTAGGTTTCCAGTTTGTTTATGTACTAAACTAGGTTCCTCAGTAGGAACTCAAAGTGTGGAGACAGCCTCAGGTGAGTGGCCTCCAGCTTATTTAATTTAATAGGTTTCTTTAAGAACATGGAGATTTATTCTACCAGGTTGATTTTAATATGTGTCTTTTGCTATTTCTCCCTTTTCTCCCCCTACTGTGTGTGTGTATGTGGCCAGGGGAGGTGGGCAGTGGGAAGAGCATGGGCTTCTGAATTAGATAAGGGTTCATATCTTGGCTTTGGCACATTGGGGTATCAGTCTCTTGATTAGTAAAATGGGGACAATACCACATACTTGACAGGGCTATTATGGGGGTAGAACGAGATGATCTGTGTATAATAACACTTACCAAGTGCATGGCAAACAGCAGGTGTGCAGTAGATGTTCAGTACTCACCCCTCCCTTAGCTCCTGTGATGGGACCAGCTCTGGGCTTTCTTGGGGCTTCTTCTGGGAAATATTCCTTGACACTCCTCACTCCTCCTGACCACACTCAATCAAGTTTTCTTCTTTTTCTCTTTGTGTGTATCTTTTTCACACCATTTAGCATGTAAGTTTGTGATTGGTTACATCATTTCTCCCCAACTAGACTGTAAACATCCAGAGGTTGGGGAGGATTTTCACCTTTAAGGAGGCAGAATAGCATAGTGATTAAGAATAGGGCTTGAGCCAAACTGCTTGCTCCATGTGTATCAGCTGAATGATATTGGGCAATTTACTTAAGGATAATTACTCTGTGCCTGGTTTCCTCATTTGAGGAATGAGCATAACTCTAGTACTGACATAACTGAGTGAGGATCGAATGAGATAGTTATGATAAAGTTCTTGAGACAGTGCCTGGCACACAGACAGCATTCCATAAATGTTTGCTATTAGTACGATTATCTTTGAAGCCCTGCAGTGCCTGGTCTGGGAACTGGTGCCCCAAGAGATCTAGTCTGCGGGCTGACTGAACAGTGACCAAGTAGGGAACATGGATTCCTACCTAGATGGGTAAATAAATCACAGATAATATTATTTTAGATGACCCTTTAAAAAATTTCAAAAGTTATACATAAGAACATGCTTTTTATAAAAAATTCAAATAAGAATTATATCAAGTAAGAAGAAAAAGTCCCCATTCATACTCTTTCTTTCTCCTCCCCAGTTCCTCACTTCCCCCTGTGTAGCTTTCCAACCTTTATTTAATGCATTTATTGCTTTATTTTTAAAAATTTTAGTGAAATGTATTAATTATACATTTTTGTGGGGTACAGATTTATATTTAATACATATGATTTCAATACAACATGTGATCAAATCCCAGGTGCATTTTATTGTTTACTCTTTGTGGTTTGGGTGTGTGCCTTCATGCCCATAGACTGAAATACAAAATCTACTACCCCTTCACCCAAAATGTCAGAGATTAAGCAATTAAGTTAGAAACATTACTAACAACTTGTTTTTAAAAATATTTGTTTTTTGCCTGAATTCTACCTTTCATTTTCTCTTCAAGATGATTTGTATGCAGAGTAAAGAGACTGTCCTTGAAAGAACATTTGGGGATCATGGGGTGCCTTGTTCAAAAATTCTCTCCCACTACTATGTCATTTGCCTAACATTTTCTTATTAGAGCTGCATTTCTTTGACTTGTTATAGCCAGAAAGCCTTTGTAAAGAAACAAGTAAGCACAGTTACTGGACAAAACAGTGTAAGGGGAGAGAAGGCCCTAAACATGAGCCTGGAAGCTTTGTCCACATTAGGGTTTCTCCTTTGGCTTGCCTTGCCCAGGGAATCAGAAACCCAGCTCTGACTGGGGTGGGGGTACTCTTTAACTCGTTTGATTTCTACTCCTTGGTTTTGTCATTCTCTGGTTCTTCAGTTAAAGTTCCTCTCTTCAGATTCCTTTTACATTTTGGAAAAACGGTAGGAGGAGCTCTTTGGATGAGCTGAGGCTGTAGCTATCCTTTGATAATAAAATTTTATTTCTAAGCCAGTATGCGTAGACCTAGAGGCATTTTACTGTGGTAGGTTTTTATCTCTTTTAAAACTAAATAGAAAGGGACACATGAATTTTTATCAAATCATAGATCTAAAAATAAAGCCCATGGTAACAGAATGTTGCTCCATATTTTCTAATAATGCTTTATTACCAACATTTTCTTATTACCCTAAAAACTAGTTACTTCTCTTCTGCTTTTATGATATAAAATTATTGGCTGGAACATTATTATAGCTGTTTTAAATTTGAAGATTTATTTTGGGATCGGAGTTACATCTTTTGGAAAAATGTGATTGTATAGTCACAGATGTTGCTGATTTCTTAAGTAAATCTTTTAATTTTTATAATGTTTTAATTCTTTAATTTGTCTAAATGTTCAAGTCCTCAATATCCTAAGGCTTAACAGTGCTTACAGTATAACTGCATTTAGGACAATAAATTTTACATTGTCAGTTCAGGGATCCCCATCTCGTTGAACATAATAAATTATAAAACCTCACTGGTTGAATTGTGGCTAAATGCCATTGTTATGATTCTCTCTTTCCTCTGTGGCTAGTATTTTATGTGAAAGTTAGCAGCTATCAAACTTCACCCCCATGAACACCCCTATCCTTTAAAGCAATTACAAGGTTTTTCCCCCAATTTTGTTTTATTGTGGTAAAATACACATAACAAAAATTTATCATCTTAACCATTTTTAAGTGTATTCAATGGTATTAAATGTATTAATAATGTTTTGCAACCATTACCACCAGCCATCTCCATAACTCCTTTCATCTTGTAAAGCTGAAACTCTGTAGCCATTAAACAATTAACTCCCCATTTCCCCTTTCCCCTCAGCCCATGGCAACCACCACTCTGCTGTCTGTTTCTATGATTTTGACTACTCTAAATACCTCATATAAATGGAATCATACAGTATTCGTCTATTAGTGACTGGCTTACTTCACGAAGTATAATGTCTTCAAGGTTTATCCATGTCGTAGCATGTCAAAATTTCCTTCCTTTTAAAGGCTGAAAAATACTTCATTGTATGGATATACCACATTTTGCTTATTTATTCATTCATTGATGGTTTGCTTCCATGGTTTACCTATTGTGAATTGTGCTGCTATGAACATATATTCTTTGAAACCCTGCTTTCAATTCTTTCGAGTCTAGAAGTAGAATTGCTGGATCATATGGTTAAAAATGATATCACATCATTTTTAACTTTTTGAGAAACTGCCATACTATTTTCCACATTGGCTGTACCATTTAACATTTCTACCAACAGTGTACAAGGGTTCAATTTCTCCATATCCTATCCAAAATTTGTAAGTTTCTGTTTTTTTTTTCATAGTAGCCTAATGGGTGTGAGGTGGTAGCTAATTGTTGGTTTTTTTTTTTTTTGCACTTCTCCAATGATTAGTGATGTACTTATTAGCTATTTGTATATCTTTTTTAGAGAAATATCTACTCAAATCTTTTGCCCATTTTTGAATTAGGCTGTTGGTTTTTTTTTGTTGAGTTTTAGAAGTTCTCTCTATATGAGGAATTTATTTATTATTTCTGGAAAATAGAGTTAAAAGATAATATGAATATTTCCATGAACTTTTTGAAGTACCCTGGTTTTCTGGACATTAATTACAGATATACGGTTTGCAAATATTTTCTCCTATTCTGTGGGTTGCCTTTTTACTCTATTGATAGTGTCTTTTGATGCACATAATTTAAAAATTTTCATGAAGTCCAATTTGTCTTTTTTCTTTTGTTGCCTGTGCCTTTGGTGCCATATCCAAGAAAACATTGCCAGAGTCTTGTAAAGCTTTTACTCTCTGTTTTCTTCTAAGTGTTTTATTGTTTTAGGTCTTACATTTAGGTCTTTGGTCCATTTTGATTTAATTTTTTTATGTGGTGTTATGTTGGGGTCCAACTTCATTCTTTTGCATGTGGATATCCAGTTTTCTCAGCACCATTTATTGAAGAGGCTGTCCTTTCCCCACTATGTATTCTTGCCCCCCTTGTTGAAAATCAGTTGGCTGTAAGTGCGTGGATTTACTTCTGGGCTCCCTATTCTGTTCCATTGGTCTATTTGTCTATTTTTATGCCAGTACCATGCTGCTTTGGTTATTATAGCTTTATAGTATATTTTGAAATCAGGAAGTGTGATGCCTCCAACTGTGTTCTTTTTGTTCAAACTATTGCTATACAGGGTCTTTTGTGGTTCCATACAAATTTTAAGATTGTTTTTTCTATTTCTGTGAAGAATGTCATTGGTATTTTAAAAGGGATTGTGTTGAATGTGTAGATTGCTTTGGGTAATATGGACATCTTGATGATGTGAATTCTTTCAACCCAAGAACATGGGATCTCTTTCCATTTATTTGTGTCATCTTCAATTTTTTTAAATCAGTGTTTTATAGTGTTCATTGTAGAGGTCTTTCACTTCCTTCATTAAATTTATTCATGGACATTTCATTTTTTTTTTTAGTAGCCATTATGAATGGGATTAGTTTCTTGACTTCTTGTTCAGCTGTGATTTTCGTATCCTGTTGCTATACTGAATTCATTTATTAGTTCTAGTAATATTTTGGTGGATTCTTTAGGATTTTCTGTTTATAGGATCACGTCATCTGTAATAAGGAATAGTTTGACTTCCTTCTTTCCAATTTGTATACCCTTTATTGTTTTCTCTTGCCTACTGTGCTGGCTAGAACTTCCAGTATTATGTTGAATAAGAGTGGGGGGAGTGGGCATCCTTGCCTTATTCCAGATCTTAGAGGAAAAACTTCCATTTTGTGTCCATTCAGTATGATATTAGCTGTGGGTTTGTTGTATATGGCCTTTATTGTGTTGAGGTACGTTCTTTCTATACCTAATTTGTTGCCTGTTTTTTTTTTTTTTAATCATGAAGGGGTGTTGGATTTTATCAAATGCTTTTTCTGCATCTATTGAAATGATCATACTTTTTTCCTTCCTTCTGTTGATATGATGTATCATGTTTATTGATTTGTGTCTCTCTGGAATCATCCTTGTCTCTCTGGGATGAATCCCGCTCTGTCATGGTGAATGATCTTAATGTGTTGTTGGATACTGTTTGCTAGTATTTCATTGAGGATCTTCAAATCTGTATTCATTAGAGATATTGGTCTGTAATTTTCTTTTTTTATTGTGTCTTTTTCTGGTTTTGGTTTGAGGTTAATGTTGGCTTTGTAGAATGAGTTTGGAAGAGTTCCCTCCTCTTCAATTTTTTGGAATAGCTTGAGAAGAACTGGTATTCATTCTTCTTTAAATGTTTGGTAGAATTGGCAGTGAAGCCCTCTGGTCCTGCGGTTTTCTTTGTTTGGAGACTTTTTACTACTGCTTCAATCTCATTACTTGTTATTGGTCTGTTTAGGTTTTCTAGTTCTTCCCGATTCAACCTTGGTAAGTTGTATACGTCTGAGAATTTATCAGTTTCTTCTAGGTTTTCCATTTTGTTTGCATATAGTTGTTTGTAGTAGTCTCTTATGATCCTTTGTATTTCTGTGGTATCAGTTGTAAAGACTCTTTTTTCATTTCTGATTTTATTTGGGTCTTCTCTTTTTTTCTTCATTAGTCTAGCTTAAAGGTTTTATTGATTTTTGTTTATCTTTTCAAAAAATCAACTTCCTGTTTCATTGATCTTTTGTGCTTTTTAAAATCACTAATTCAATTATTTCTGCTCTGATCTTTGTTATTTCTCTCCTTCTACTGATTTTGGGTTTGGCTTGTTCTTGTTTTTCCAGCTTCTTGAGGTGTAATGTTAGGTTGTTTATTTGGAGACTTTCTTTTTTGATGTAGGCATTTATTGCTGCAAACTTTTCTCTTAGAACTGCTTTGGCTGTATCACTTAGGTTCTGGTATGTTATGTTTTCATTTTCTTCTGTCTGTCAGGAATTTTTAAATTTCTTTTTTTGACCCATTTGTTGTTTAGGAGCATGTAGTTTAATTTCCATGTATTTGTACAGTTTCTAGTATCCCTTTTGTTGTTGATTTCTAGTTTTATTCCATCATAGTCAGACAATGTAGTTGATATGATTTCAGTTTTTAAATATTTCTTAAGACTTGTTTTGTGGCCTAACATATGGTCCATTCTAGAGAATGTTCCGTGTGCTGCTAAGAAGAATCTATATTCTGCAGCAGTTGGCTGAAATGTTCTATGTATGTCCATTGGGTCCAATTGGCCTAAAGTAGAGATTAATTCTGATGTTTCCTAGTTAATTTTCTGTCTGGATGATACTCCTTTGCAGAAAGTGGGGTATTAAAGCCCCAACTATTATTGTTTTGGAGTCTATTTCTCCTGTTAGACCAAAGAGTGATTGCTTTATATAACTGGGTGCTCCAGATTTGGGTGCATATATATTTAGAATTGTTATATCCTCCTGTTGAATTGATCCCTTTATTATATAATGACCTTCCTTATCTTTTTTTACCTTCCTTGGCTTAAAGTCTTTTTTATCTGACATGAGGATAGCTACTCTTGCTCTTTTTTGGCTTCCATTTGCCTTAAATATCTTTTCCATCCCTTCACTTTCAGATGGTGTGTCACTTTATAGGTGAAGTGAGTTTCTCATAGGTAGCATATTGTTTGTTTTTGTTTTATAATCCATTGAGCCACTCTGTGTCTTTTAATTATGGCATTTAATCCATTTACATTTAGAATTATTATTGATATATAGGGACTTGTTACTGCCATTTTATTCCTTTTTTTTCTGGTTGTTTTGTTGATCCTTTATCCCAGTTTTACTGCATTCCTTTGTGATTGATTGGTTTTCTCTGGTAGTGTATTTTGATTTCTTGCTATTTATTTTTAGTATGTGTCATAAATTTTTGTGTTATGGTTACTGCGAGGCTTACAAAAAACATGTTATCATTATAATAGGTTATTTTAGACTAGTAACTTAACTTTAATATCTAAAAAAAGAGAGAAAAGACCAAAGCCAATTCTACTCTTTGGCATCATTTCCCTCCACTTTTTGACAATTTTTTGTTTAAGTTACATCTTTTAATATTGCCTATCTCTTATATGGTTGTTGAATATGCTAGTGTCTTGTTAGTTGTGTCCTTTTATCTTCATACTAAGGATGTACGCAGTTTATTCACCACCCTTATGATGGTGGAGTATTGTGAGGTTGTCCGGGAATTTACTAATAAATTATGTACCTTCTTTTTCTTGCTGCTCCTTAGCATCATCTTCTTTCAGACTGAAGAACTCCTTTTAGCATTTCTTGTAATGCAGGTCTAGTGTTGAATTCCCTTAGCTTTTGTTTGTCTAGGAAAGACTTTCTTTTTCCTTCATATTTGAAAGTTTATTTTGCTGGATAGAGAATTCTTGGCTGACGGTCTTTTTCCTTCAGCACCCTCAATGTATCATCCCATTCTCTTCTGGCTTGTAGGGTTTCTACAGAGAAATCTGCTGAGAGATGTATTGGGGCTCCATTGAATGTTGTGTATTTCTTTCCTCTTGCTGCTTTCAGTATTTTTTCTCTGTCTTTGGTTTTTGATAATTTGATTATGATGTGCCTTGGTGTGTTCCTCTTTAGATTGAATTTTATTGGCCACCTCTGAGCTTCCTTTACTTGAATGCTACCATCTTTCTCCATACTTGAGAAATTTTCAGAAATTCTTTTCTTTTAAAAAAAAATTTTTTTTTTGTCTTTTTTTTTTTTTCGTGTCCGGCAACGGATCGCAACCCTCAGTGTCGTGCCCGCACCGGACTGGGACCGGCAACGGGATCGCAACCCTCGGCGT
>NW_007743999.1:0-383 GCF_000696425.1 Galeopterus variegatus
GTCTGAGTGGGACCTGGCGGCTCAGCTTTAAGCCGATTCTCTTTCCGAACCAAACCGCATCTGCGCTCCTGTTCTTTGCCCTAGCTCGGTCCCCTACATCACCTTCCAATCTGTTATCCATGTCCCCTACCTCAAACGGAAGGATCAGCTGAACTCTTTCCACCTACCCTTTGTGGCAGCCTCATGGATCTTTCCCAGATGCCTGATTCGGACTTGGTAGCTCAGATGAAAGCCGATTGTCCTTCGGAACTAAACGGGGTCGGTGCTCGCCTCCTTCGCTTTGGCTCCACCCCCTACTTCTCGTTCCAGTCTGTCATCCACATCCCCTAAACCACACGGAAGGATCAGATGTACTCTTTCACATCACCTTTTCTGCCAACCTG
>NW_007743999.1:1682-1910 GCF_000696425.1 Galeopterus variegatus
GCTATATGTTGCCATGGCTAGACAGCAGTTCTTTCCTAAGCTGGGCCTGGCTACACCCCCTAGTTCACGTTCCATTCTATAATCCAAGTCCCCTACACCACAGGGAAAGAATCAGATGTACTCTTTAAACATCACCCTTTCTGGCTGCCTGATGGAACTTTCCCAGATGTCTGAGTCGGACCTGGTACCAAGCGGCGCACTTATCCAGTGCGCCACCGGGCCGGCCCA
>NW_007743999.1:2910-3330 GCF_000696425.1 Galeopterus variegatus
CTTTGGCTTCGCCCCCTACTTCTCGTTCCACTCCGTCATCCACGTCCCCTACACCACACGGGAGGATCAAATGTTCTCTTTCCACATCTCCCTTACTGCCAACCTGATGGATCTTTCCCAAGATGTCTGAATCTGANACCTCTCTGAGACAAGAGCACCACTCAAAAGCTTCCCGGTGGGAATGGTTACCAAGCAGCACTTATGAACACAGTGAGCATTGGCACAGAGCCCTGGCGGCCAAGAGTTCTAAGAGGGCACGTGCAGGGGCCTCGGGTTTACCAATGGTTGCTGAGGGAAGTCTACAGTCATGAGGTACATTGAAAGTTCGTTCTCATTGGCTATTTGCTGTCATATCTGCTCAGCAGTCCTTTCCTAAGCTGGGCCTGGCTCTGCCCCCTACTTCACATTCCAATCTGTCAT
>NW_007743999.1:5206-17656 GCF_000696425.1 Galeopterus variegatus
CTCATGGATCTTTCCCAGATGCCTGATTCGGACCTGGTAGCTCAGATGAAAGCCGATTGTCATTCGGAACTAAACGGGGTAGGTGCTCGCCTCCTTGGCTTTGGCTCCACCCCCTACTTCTCGTTCCACTCTGTCATCCACGTCCCCTAAACCACACGGAAGGATCAGATGTACTCTTTCACATCACCTTTTCTGCCAACCTGATGGAACTTACCAAAGATGTCTGAATCTCATCTCTTAGCTTGGCCGAAATCCGATTGTCTTTCTCCCCCAAACCCCGTCGGCGCTCACCTCCTGCAGCCTGGTAGAGGTGCCCGAGAGTGACTCTCTTCTGCCCTCAAAAGTCAAAAGGCTTCTTCACTGTAGAAGACAGCAGCTTCTGAGGCCTCTCCACTCACATGGCCCCTTACCCCTTACCCACTTCTGAAGCCGGTAGGAGGGCATGTTACTCGATACTATTGTGGAGAAGCCTAATTCACTGAGACAACAGCAGCACACAAAAGCCTTCCGTTGGGAACTGTAACCAAGCAGCAGGTTTAAACACAAGTGAGCATTCGCACAGAGCCCCTGGGCCCAAGAGTTCTAAGAGGGCGCGTGCNACAATAGAGAACAGATCAGGGTTTCTAGAAGTTGGGGAGGAGGGAGGATTTCACTAACAAATAGAGGCTGTATGAGAGAGACTTTTGAGGTGATGGAACTGTTCAACATTTTAATTTTGGTAGTGGTTACACAATTATATACACTTGTCAAAATCATAGAACTGTACTCCAGAAAATGTGAATGTTAATGTACGTAAATTAAAAGTAAATTTTTAAAAGTCACTGAAAAATTTTAAAAGAATAGGGATATATTTGACCAGGGTCTGTCTAACTTTATAAATGATCAATTTATTGGTCACTTCATTAGTGCACAAGGTTCAGATGCACCCTCTCACTTATTCATTCATTCATTCTGTACAAAATATCTGTTGAACAATGTGTCAATCAACCTCCCTTGATTCTATTCCTGACATACCTCAAAGCCCTCTCCTCTTCTTTTCTACTGTTCCAGTCTTACTTTGGGCCCTCTTCATTCTCTCTACTATAATATTCCCAAAACTTCCCAACTGGACTCCCTATCTGTAGCATCAACCCCCCCAGGTATTCTCCTGCTGCCACTGAAATGATTTTTCTAAAGAGCAAGTAAGATCTCCTGGCTTAAAACTCAACAGAATTTTTCAAAACTTCAGTGGTTCTTCACAGCCTAATGATAGCACCCAAACTCTTTTTATCATTGCTTATGAATATTCATGGGGTACAAAGCTGACTGTCACCACTTGTGCCCAAGATGTGATGGCTGGATCAATACCATCAGCATGCCCATTACCACAAATTGCAATTATTCCCCGTGTCCCCCACCGAACTAATCCCCAACCTCCCTCCTCCTCCCCACTTCCCGCACCCTGCTCTGCAACCGTGGGTGTGTTCTCTCCCTCTGCGAATCCAATTTACCACTGTGGTCTTTCTGTCCTTCCTTCTTTCTCTTTTAGCTCTCACTTACGAGTGAGGATATGCAGTATTTTTCCTTCTGTGCTTGGCTTATTTCACTCAACATAAGTTTCTCCAAACTCATCCATGTTGTTGTGAATGTGCCCAAACTCTTTAGCCTGGTACCCAAGGCCCTACATGATCTAACTTCTCCTTAACATTTTAATCTCTTTACTGTTGTATCTACCCTCATGCCATATACTCTAGTATTAAGCTATTACGATTCCTCAAACATATGGTAGGTTGCACTCTTGGTCAAAAAATTCACTGCCCTTTTCCGTGGGAGGATTATATGTCTCTGACCCACTAATGTCAAGTTTGGCCTTGTGACTCACCTTATCAAATAAAGTGTGAGTGGAAGAGAGACATGCTATTGCAGAGCAGAAATTTAAGAATTAACACATGGTTCCACCATCTCTCTTCTCTCTGCCACCAGCAATGAACATATAACGTGAATTAAAAATAAACCTTCATTGTCATAAGCCACTAATATTCAGGAGTTCTTTGTCACCACAGCATAACTTAGCCTAAGCTGACTGAAATACTTGGATTATAAGTACCATAATTGTTCACTTTGTAATCTCTGTGCATAGTACAGACACATAACTGGCATCCAATAAACATCTGTTGAATTAATAAATATAATAAATATAATGACCCCTGAGCCTTTGCACATGCTATTCTCTCTGTTAAAGTTAAGCAATACTTTTGGATGACTGGTAATTCTATGTATGTTTGCTTTTTGTTTCCAAAACAATACAAACAAAATGATTAACCTATAGTTGTCTGCTTAAATGGGATACACCTGTACACAGCACAAACATATGTGTAGAACCAAACGTGTACGTAATAAAGTCTACGTGCATGGAGATAATATTTCCCTTTACTTCTGATGTAGCTGCAAATTGGCAGAACATACAGATCCACAGAAAATAACAATGATCGAAAGTGGGAAATTATTTTGATTTCTGCAACATTCACGTTCCTACACTTCCCCACGATTATCTCCTTCCAAGGAATGACTAGCCGAAACTGTTATCCATGTTGCGTGTAGAAATCACACATACAAAAAAGGAAAAAGGAATTTCACTTTGAATTCAAATTTCCAGAAATAACTGCACATTCATTTTATCTCTTTGGTACATATAATCTCTTTGGTACATATATTCAATAACTGCACATTCATTTTATCTCTTTGGTACATATATTCAGCTAACTTAAGACCATAATCTGTTTGTGAATGTGTTTAAGCAATCTTTGTTCTCACTTAATATATCAAAGTATATCTTCACCTGTCTACATACAGCTGTATCGCCTTCAAAAATGTAAATAAATAAACTGCATATGTGGGATGGAATGGTGTGTGACCACATTCCATCCTGTGTATGCAGTGTATTTATTTACATTTTTTTATAGAACCTATTATATGGTATCTTCTTAATGCATTGCTGTTTGAAGCAGTCATGAGAAAAGCCACTCACATGCATCTCTCATCATTACATTTAGATATTTTAGTAGAAGGTAATTGATGGGTAAAGGCATAAACATTTGTTAAATGCAGTCCTCCCCACCAACGTTCCTACTAGTATACTCATATACAGCTTAAATTTTAAGCAACAGCATAGGAACCACTGCTCTTTATCATCAAATCTTTGCAGAGGGGACACCATTTCTAAATTCTTGCCCATATATGGGCGTTTCTGGATTTTCCATGCCATTTTGTTCATTTACCTGTCTTTTCAGCTGTTAGTAAACTACTCATTTGCGGACAATTGGAACACCTTTTGATCTCTAAAACGGCAAGTCTTTGCTCATCACACTACAAAGGTTGTCATAAACTTACCCCAACAGTCTAAGATAGCATGCGTTACTCAAAAAATTTTAAGTCTCCATATATATACTGGCCTGAAGTAAAAAGGATACATTTTAAAAGAGCTCGCATTTTGAAATACATGAGTTTC
The DNA here is from genome assembly GCF_000696425.1 of Galeopterus variegatus. Taxonomy (NCBI): domain Eukaryota; kingdom Metazoa; phylum Chordata; class Mammalia; order Dermoptera; family Cynocephalidae; genus Galeopterus; species Galeopterus variegatus. The sequence goes on from NW_007743999.1 coordinate 8,694, forward strand.
TCTATACAACAATGTGCAGCTATCTTCCTCAGGTTGAGGCTTTCCTTCTCCCACCCGTCAGGAACAAACACATAAGAATAGATGTAGACTTATTACAATGCATATTGGAGTTGATTTAAAGAATTTCCAGCCCCCAAAACTTCATGTATCATGGGAATTATACACACCATGCACATTCTTTTAACTTACATTCCTTGATGGTGTTTCAAATCATGTACTTGACAAATAATATGCTGTATGGACTTCATTTTGATAGTTAAGTCACTTCACGTTCTTCAATAAAGTGCTTTCTAAGGAGAATTCTAAAGGCATCAAACACCAGCGAAAGTTTTCTTTCTATTTTGCTGCTCCGATACACGGTTTGGGCACTTGAACTCTGCAACATTTCTCAGTCCCACCTTCTAATGAATGTTTGGAGGGATGAAAGCATAGCATCATCTGTGGCAGGAGAACTCAGGCCCATTCAGGGAGAGCCCAGAATCGTGTGCTTTCTCCCTCATCCACCTCGCCTCCTCCTCACCTGCCAACACTGCCTGGCTCCGCCCCCTAATTTACGTTCCACTCTGTCATCCACGTCCCCTACACAACACGGAAGGATCAGCTGTACTCTTTCGAAATCACCCTTTCTGGCAACCAGATGGATCTTTCCGACGATACATGAGTCGGATTTCCTAGCTCAGCGGAAAGCGGATTCTCTTTCTCAAACAACCCGTGTACGTGCTCGGCTACTGCAGCCTGGTGGAGGTGCCTGAGAGTGACTCTCTCTTCTGCCCTTAAAAGTCAAAAAGCTTCTTAGGGGTAGAAGACAGCAGCTTCAGCGACCCATCCCCTCAAATGGCCCCTTGGCCCTTACACACTTCTGAAGCCTGTATGGGCAAATATTTCTCGATACTATATTGTAGAAGCCAAAATCTCTGCCACAACAGCACCACTCAAAAGCCTCCCGTTAGGAACGGTAAGGAAGCAGCAGGTCTAAACACAAGTGAGCATTCACACAGAGCCCTGGCGTCTAAGAGTTCTAAGAGGGCGACTGCCAGGGCCTCAGGTGGACCGCTGGTTGCTGAGTGATGTCAGCAGTCACTAGGTAGATTGAAAGTTCGTTCTCATTGGCTATATGTTGCCATGGCTAGACAGCAGTTCTTTCCTAAGCTGGGCCTGGCTACACCCCCTAGTTCACGTTCCATTCTATAATCCAAGTCCCCTACACCACAGGGAAAGAATCAGATGTACTCTTTCCACATCACCCTTTCTGGCTGCCTGATGGAACTTTCCCAGATGTCTGAGTCGGACCTGGTAGCTCAGCTGAAAGCCGATTTTCCTTCCGAACCAAACCTGGTCGGCCCTCGCCTCCTTGGCTTTGGCTTCGCCCCCTACTTCTCGTTCCACTCCGTCATCCACGTCCCCTACACCACACGGGAGGATCAGATGTACTCTTTCCACATCTCCCTTACTGCCAACCTGATGGATCTTTCCCAAGATGTCTGAATCTGATCTCCTAGCTTGGCCGAAATCCGATCGTCTTTCTACCCCAAACCGCATCTGCCCTCGCCTCATGCAGCCTGGTAGAGGTTTCCAAGATTGACTCTCTTTTCTGCCCTCAAAAGTCAAAAAGCTTCTACATATGAGAAGAGAGCATCTTCAGAGGCCACTCCTCTCACCTGGTCCCTTGCCCCTTACCCACTTATGAAGCAGGTATGAGCGAATATTACTCGATACTATTTTGTAGAAGCCAACCTCTCTGAGACAAGAGCACCACTCAAAAGCTTCCCGGTGGGAATGGTTACCAAGCAGCAGGTATGAACACAGTGAGCATTCGCACAGAGCCCTGGCGGCCAAGAGTTCTAAGAGGGCACGTGCAGGGGCCTCGGGTTTACCAATGGTTGCTGAGTGAAGTCTACAGTCACGAGGTACATTGAAAGTTCGTTCTCATTGGCTATTTGCTGTCATATCTGCACAGCAATCCTTTCCTAAGCTGGGCCTGGCTCTGCCCCCTACTTCACATTCCAACCTGTCATCCATGTCCCCTACTCCAAACGGAAGGATCACCTGAACTATTTCCCCTTCACTCTTTCTGTCCGCCTGGTGAACCTTTCCCAGATGTCTGAGTCCGATCTGATAGCTCAGCCGAAAACCGATTATCTTTTGCAACGAAACCGCGACTTCTCTCGCCTCATTGGTCCTGGCTCTGACCCCTACTTCTACTTCCACTCTCTATTCCACGTCCCCTACGAGACAAGGAAGGATCAGCTCTACTCTTTCCACCTCACCCTTTCGAGCAGCCTGATGGATTTTTCCCAGAGGACTGAGTCGGATGTGGTAGCTCAGCAGGAATTCGATTCTCTTTTTGATCCAAACCGTGCACCCGCTCGCCTCCTTGGCCCTTGCTCCACGCTGTACTTCTCGTTCAAATCTGTCATCCACGTCCCCTACGCCACACATAAGAATCAGATGTACTCTTTCCACNGAGCTTGCCTCCTGCTGCCTTGTGCAGGTGCCTGAGAGAGATTCTCTCTTCCGCCCTCTAATGTCAAAAAGCTCCTTCATGGTAGAAGACAGCAGCTTCAGAGGGCCGTGGCCTCACCTGGCCCCTTGGCCCTTACCCAATTATGAAGCAGGTATGAACGAATATTACTCGAGATAATTTGGTAGAATCCAACCTCTCTGAAACAAGAGCACCACTCAAAATCCTCCCGTTTGGAACGGTAAGCAACAGCAGGTCTAAACACAAGTGAGCATTCACACAGTGTCCTGGGTCCCAAGAGTTCTAAGATGGCGTGTGCGGGGGCCTCGGGTTGACCAATGGTTGCTGGGTGATGCCAGCAGTCACTAGGTAGTTTGAAAGTTCCTTCTCATTGGCTATTTGTTACCATGGCTCGACAGCAGTTCTTTCCTAAGCTGGGCTGGCTCCACCCCCTTCTTCATGCTCCACTCTGACCTACAAGTCCCCTATACCACACGGAAGGATCAGCTGTACTCTTTCCACATCACCATTTCTGGCAGCCTGATGGACCTATCCCAGATGTCTGAGTCTGACCTGGTGGCTCAGCCTTAAGCCGATTGTCTTCCTGAACCAAACCTCATCCGCGCTCCTGTTCTTTGCCCTAGCTCCGCCCCCTGCTTCGCGTTCCAATCTGTTATCCACGTCCCCTACTTCAAACGGAAGGATCAGCTGAACTCTTTCCAACTTGCCCTTTCTGGCAGCCTCATGGATCTTTCCCAGATGCCTGATTCGGACCTGGTAGCTCAGATGAAAGCCGATTCTCCTTCGGAACTAAACGGGGTCGGTGCTCGCCTCCTTGGCTTTGGCTCCACCCCCTACTTCTCGTTCCACTTTGTCATCCACGTCCCCTAAACCAAACGGAAGGATCAGATGTACTCTTTCACATCACCTTTTCTGCCAACCTGATGGAACTTACCAAAGATGTCTTAATCTCATCTCCTAGCTTGGCCGAAAGCCGATTGTCTTTCTTCCCCAAACAGCGCCAGCGCTCACCTCCTGCAGCCTGGTAGAGGTCCCCGAGAGTGACTCTCTTCTGCCCTCAAAAGTCAAAAAGCTTCTTCATTGTAGAAGACAGCAGCTTCTGAGACCTCTCCACTCACATGGCCCCTTACCCCTTACCCACTTCTGAAGCCGGTAGGACGGCATGTTATTCGATACTATTGTGGAGAATCCAACTTCACTGAGACAACAGCAGCACTCAAAAGCCTTCCGTTGGGAACGGTAACCAAGCAGCAGGTCTAAACACAAGTGAGCATTGGCACAGAGCCCCTGCGTCCAAGAGTTCTAAGAGGGCGCGTGCAGGGGCCTTGGGTGGACCAATGGTTGCTGAGTGACGTCATCAGTCACTAGGTAGTTTGAAAGTTCGTTGTCATTGGCTATTTGTTGCCATGGCTAGACAGCAGTTCTTATCTAAGCTGGGCCTGGCTCTGCCCACTACTTCGCATTCCACTCTGTCATCCAAGTCCCCTACAGCAGAGGGAAGGATCAGCTGTACTCTTTCCACATCACCCTTTCTGGCAGCCTGATGCAACTTTCCCAAGATGTCTGAGTCAGATCTCCTAGCACGGCAGAAAGCCGCTTCCCTTTCTCAAAGAAACCGCATCTGAGCTTGCCTTCTGCTGCCTTGTGCAGGTGCCCGAGAGTGATTCTCTCTTCTGCCCTCTAATGTCAAAAAGCTTCTTCATGGTACAAGACAGCAGCTTCAGAGGGCCGCGCACTCACCTGGCCCCTTGGCCCTTACCCAATTATGAAGAAGGTATGAACGAATATTACTCGATATAATTTGGTAGAATCCGACCTCTCTGCCACAAGGGCACCACTCAAAATCCTCCCGTTTTGAACGGTAAGCAAGCAGCAGGTCTAAACACAAGTGAGCATTCACACAGTGTCCTGGCGCCCAAGAGTTCTAAGATGGCGTGGGCAGGGGCCTCGGGTTGACCACTGGTTGCTGGGTGATGCCAGCAGTCACTAGGTAGTTTGAAAGTTCCTTCTCATTGGCTATTTGTTGCCATGGCTAGACAGCAGTTCTTTCCTAAGCTGGGCCTGGCTCTGCCCACTACTTCGCATTCCACTCTGTCATCCAAGCCCCCTACAGCACAGGGAAGGATCAGCTATACTCTTTCCACATCACCCTTTCTGGTAGTCTGATGTATCTTTCTCAGATATCTGAGTCGGACCTGGAAGCTCAGCCGAAAGCCGATTCCCTTTCCGAAACAAACCGCGTCCGGGTTCCCGTCCTTTGCCCCGGCTCCGCCCCCTACTTCGCATTCCAATCTCTCATCCATGTCCCCTACTCCAAACGGAAGGAACAGCTGAACTATTTCTACATGACCCTCTCTGGCAGACTGATGGCTTTTTCCTAGATTTCTGCGTCAGATCTGGCTGCTCAGCCAAAAACCGATTCTCTTTTGGAACCAAATGTGTCCACACTTGCCTACTAGGTCCTGGCCCCTTCCCCTACATCTCCATCCACTCTGTCATCCACGTCACCTACGCCACAGAGAAAGATCAGATGTAATCGTTCCACATCACCCTTTCTGGCAACCTGATGCAATTTTCCCAAGATGTCTGATTCAGATCTCCTGGCTCGGCCGAAAGCCGCTTCCCTTTCTCATCGAAACTGCATCTGAGCTTGCCTCCTGCGTCCTTCTGCAGGTGCCTGAGAGAGATTCTCTCTTCTGCCCTCTAATGTCAAAAAGCTCCTTCATGGTAGAAGACAGGAGATTCAGAGGGCCGTGGCCTCTCCTGGCCGCTTGGCCCTTACCCAATTATGAAGCAGGTATGAACGAATATTATTCGATATGATTTGATAGAAACTAACCTCTCTGCCATAAGAGCAACATTCAAAATCCTCCCGTTTGGAACGGTAAGCAAGCAGCAGGTCTAAACACAAGTGAGCATTCGCACAGTGTCCTGGCGCCCAAGAATTCTAAGAGGGCGTTTAAAGGGGCCTTGCGTGGACCAATGGTTGCTGGGTGATGTCAGCAGTCAGTAGGTAAATTGTAAGTTCGTTCTCATTGGGTATCCGTTGCCATGGCTAGACAGCAGTTATTTCCTAAGCTGGGCCTGGCTCCACCCACTAGCTCGCATTCCACTCTGTCTTCCAAGTCCCCTACACGACATGAAGGATCAGCTGAGCTTTATATTTCTTATAAATTTAATCTATTCGGTAGTGAGGTTCCTATAGCTGCAGGTGGAAAGTTCATTCTGGGAGGACTAGGGGCCCCAGGGTCTTTTAACCAGGCTCAGGGCTCAGAACTTAAAAACTTAAAGTTTATGGGTTCAGGAATGCTTAGAGTTGTTTACGTTCTAGAATGATTAGTATTATTTCAGGTAAACTGTGGTCTATTTTGTGGACTGGCCTAGTGTCTAAATACCATTTATGACTTTTGTTTCCATGGGAAAATATATTCCAAGTTCCAAGCCAATTTATGGAATATAATCTGTTGGTAAAAACTGCACATCATCTTTATTACTATACAAAATGTAGCATGTGCTGATATATGGGGGCACTTCAAAATCTTCATGGATTTGTATTATCTTTCAATTCCATTTGTCCACAAACTTGTTAGAGTGCCCTCGTATAGTACATGTAATGAAGTCTATATATATTATGGTATAAAAAGTAATGCACATTACTCACAACTAACACTGTGTCATATGCCCAACAAATGTTTGTTAATGGAACTGGCTAATAGATTTTTATTAAGACATTTTTTTTTAAAGCATGCTGTCTGCAAATAATCCTCGTTATCCTACTGTTGATTATAAATTATTTTTTGAAAGTTCTATCCCTTTTATTTTTCTATCAGAATTACATGAGATAACTGACTTAAGACCCCCAATCTTATCCCAAATTAGAATATTTGTCTTGCTACAAGTAAGAAAGGGGAGAACCTCGGGTGGGCTTGCAGAGGTGAGTGAAAGTTTCTCACTGGTACTGAGTAGGACTTGCTCCTGGTCTCCCTATATGGACTTGCATCTCAACAACTTTGCTGCCTTACAATTAGAAAACATAAAGGGGAAAAAGGAAAGGTAACTTTTCTGTGTGGTCCTTAGGTCTCAAGATGAGGTCTGCTATGGTTTGAATATGTCTCACAAAGATCATGCATTGGAAACTTCATCCCGAGTGTGACGGTGCTGGGCGATGGGACCTAATAAGAGGTGATTAGGTCATGAGAGGTCTGTGCTTATGAGTGCTGTGTTGTTATTGCAGGAAAGGGTCAGTTATTTTGACAGTGAGCTTGTTATAGCGTCAAGTTCGGTGCCCTCCTGCTGTCTTGCTCTCGCTCTTCTGCCTTGCATCATGGAATGACGTAGCACAAGAGCCCTCAGCAGATACCGGTGCCATGCTCTTGGACTTCCCAGCCTCCAAATGCATGAGCCAAACAAAATTCTATTGTTCAAAAATGATCCAGTCTCAGGTATTTTGTTATAGCAACTCAAAAAGGACTAAGACAAGATCCCTCAGGGAGTCTGGATCCTCGATTCTTGAAATGTTCTCACTCCTACCTTGTCACTTCCACTCCCACCTTCCTGAATGTCCATGGAGAGTCACTGGGTGCAGTACCCTGCCTGGTACTGTGCCACAGTAAGGCGTAAAACCTTGAACTCTCAAGGTGCTCCCACGTTCTACTAGGAGATAGGTTTTACTGGATGTTCACATAAAAATAGAAATAACAGGTAGTCTGGAAAAAGTATCAAATGTGGGACAGAAACTTTCTGGAATTACATAGTGATGACAGTTGCACAAACTTGTGAATATACTAAAACCACTGAACTGTACATTTTGAAAGGGTGAATTTTATGGTATGTAAATTATATCTTAATTTGAAGAAATATGTAATAGACCAAGTATTTAGGGAATTTAGAGGAAAGGGTTTCAGAGAAGATCTTATGGAGGTGTTGACCCTTGAAGGTCAGGAGGGACTTGGACAAGAGGAGAGAGTCAGGGCAGAGCAGAGAAAAGATGTGGACAATGGAAGCATATGGTGGGTCCTGCCAGAAAAGGAGCAGAGGGGCTAGCTCGATTGTCAGAGCGGAAAACACAGGGAGAAAGGAAAAGAATGGAAATACCATTTTGGGCCATATTATAGATGGTTTATATGCTGGTCTGAGCAGCAAATGGGAAAGAAAAAGCCTTTGACACTCTTGCACCTGAGATCTGACATGGGCCTTGCAATGTTTGGGGAAGATTAATTTGCCTGGGTCATGTGGGTGGACAGGCATAGGAAGATTTGGGAGGAGGAGAGCTCTTTGCAGCCATCATAGCATTCAGGGGTAGACAGTGGAGGTGGCAATAAAATAAAAGAGAAGGACAGACTGGATGGATATTGTAAAGGAAGAGTGGACAGGACTTGATACCTTACTGGACATGCAGAGTAAGGAAGAGTCAGAGACAACTCCAGAGTTTTAAGCCTAGGACTCTACTAGGGAAGCACCAACTGAACTAAGGGCTGGTTTGCAGAGGAAGATGTTGAATTCAGTGTTAAGCATTTGGGTAATGATGGGACATCTCAGGGGAAATATCAAGCCAATGTTAACATGGTAATCCCAGAAGCAGTCTCATTTGCAGGTAAGGAAACAACAACCTGCCCAAGGTTACAGAGATAGTTGTAGGCAAGCTGGAGCCGGAATCCTGTTTACCGCTCTTGCTGCCCAGCAGGCCACTGGTTCAGGTATGGGGCTGGTGCTCAGGACGGGGATGGGAGATGTTTGGAGCCCACAGCAGAGGCAAGAGTAGAAGGCATGGGAGCATTGAAGTCTTTGCAGGGGATGAGAGAGAGGAGCAAAGGGCAGGGGCCAGGGGACCAAGCCTAGCCATGTGCCTCCTTTTAGGGGGTGGAGCAAGGAAGCTGAATGCAAGCAGATGCCAACTGGAACAAAGACAGCAGTGTCACGAGGCCAAAGAGAGACAGAGATGGAGCCTTGGAGGCCATCAGCTGCATGCTGGCTTACTCCTTCAATACCCAGCTGCAGCAGCAGGGGCCAGGGCTCTCAGCAATGTCAGATGCTCCAGGAATGTCGATGAGAATGTAGGCCAAAGCCACAGGGTGTGGCCACTGGAGGTCTTGCAGAGTGCCATCTCAGAAAAGTGCCATGAAGGGAAGCTGGGCATGGAGGAGAGTAGAAGGTAAGAACGTGGAAGAGGTGAGAACGGGCCATTCTTTGAGACATTTTTGGCAACGAGAGAAATGAGAGCTTAAATGTAAATTGCTGGGATAAGAAAGAGGTTTTGTTTTCAAAATAGGAGAAAGGTCTGGTGGTCTAGAAAAAGCAACTAATGGAAAGAGAGAAATTGAGGATGTAATAAAGAAGAGGATGGGCCCTAGGGTCACAGGTAAGAGAAGAGGCTGGGTCCTAGTGTCAGGGAGGTGAGAAGGGCTGGGCCTAGGGTCACAGAGAGAGAAGGGGCTGGTCCATGGTCACAGAAGAGAGAAGGGGCTGGTCCATGGTCACAGAA
>NW_007744000.1:0-2969 GCF_000696425.1 Galeopterus variegatus
GGGATGTCTTTTGCTATTCATACAAGGCCCCCTTTGACCACACTTGAACTTATCTGAATGAAATCACTTAGGGTGGGTCCCCTAGATGACGTCAGGATGGGACTGGTCATCCGAAAGACTAAATAAGGAGCTAAAGTGTACGAACTTTCATTTCTACCCATGGATCTCCAGAGAGGGGCCAGTTGGAGATGGAGCTTTACAAAAACTCTGAAACTAACAGATCTGATGAGTTTCTAGGTTGGTGCATTGGGGTACTGGGAGGGTGGCTCACTCAGAGAGAACCTGGAAGCTTCGCACAGTCCCCCACGCCTTCCCTTGTCATGTGTGTCTCTTTGTTTTGACTGCCTGTGAGTTGTATCGTTATAATATACATATAATGTACATTTTGCTAAAAACATAAGCATAGTGTTTTCTTGAGTTTTGTGAGCTGTTTTAGCGAATAACCAAACCTGAGAGTGGGGTTCTGAGGACCCCAATTTGTCACCAGACAGGCAGAACTGTGGGAGCCTGGGCAACCCCTTTGCACTGGCATCTGATGTAGGGTCAGGCTTGTGGGACTGAGCCCTTAACTTGTGGAATCTGGTACTAACTTCAGGTAGCTAATGTCAGAATTTTGGAATTTCTTGGTGTAAAAAAAAANGGGATGTCTTTTGCTATTCATACAAGGCCCCCTTTGACCACACTTGAACTTATCTGAATGAGATCACTTAGGGTGCGTCCCCTAGATGACGTCAGGATGGGACTGGTCATCCGAAAGACTAAATAAGGAACTGAAGTGTAGGAACTTTCATTTCTACGCATGGATCTCCAGAGAGGGGCCAGTTGGGGATGGAGCTTTACAAAAACTCTGAAACTAACAGATCTGATGAGTTTCTAGATTGGTGCATTGGGGTGCTGGGAGGGTGGCTCACTCAGAGAGGACCTGGAAGCTTCGCACAGTCCCCCACGCCTTCCCTTGTCATGTGTGTCTCTTTGTTTTGACTGCCTGTGAGTTGTATCCATTATAATACACATATAATGTAAATTTTGCTAAAAACATAAGCATAGTGTTTTCTTGAGTTTTGTGAGCTGTTTTAGCGAATAANGAGCAACACCGAGGGTTGCGATCCCATAGCCGGTCCCGGTCTGGTACGGGCGTGACACTGAGGGTTGCAATCCGTTGCCGGACACGAAAAAAGACAAAAAGACAAAAAAAAAACAACCCACCAAATCCCACAGACTTCCCCTCTCTTCTACTGGTGTTGACCCCAAAGGTGCTCCTTTATAAACAACTCGCATGTTAAATTCCAGCTCACTTAGAGTCAACCTTCAACAGGCAGGATAACTTAAGAGGCATCTTCTAGCCCACCTCCCAGGGGGCCCCTGAGGGACTGAGCCCCAGTTGCCTAAATTCGTCATAAGGTCATCAATACCCCTGTATTGGCTTCTCTCCTTTCCCTACCTGCCTGTATTAGTCTGTTCCTGTTGCTTATAACAAAATACTCAAAACTGGGTGATTTATAAAGATAACAAAATTTATTGCTTACAGTTTCTGTGGCTGGGAAATCTAAAGTTCATCTGATGGTGGTGACAGTGACCCAAGGGTCTCATATTGCAAGATAGTGGAAGCAGAGAGAGCAGAGAGGGACAGTTCCTCATGCACTCTCCTATTAAAGCCCTCAGAACCACGCCCTTGACCACCATTTTTAATCTATTGACTACTGCACGGTCCTACAATCCAGTCACCTCTTCAAGGCTCCACCTTTCAATTACTATAATTGGATTTCCCACCCTCTTAACAGTCACAGTGAGGGCTAAGTTTCTAACTCATAAAGCTCAGGGGACACAATTCAAGCTTCAGGCAGTTTGGGGGGGACCAAATTCAGTTCACTACACTGCCCCTTGTCACTTTCACCTCCTTTATTGGTGTTTCTTAGAATCTACTCCCAGATAAACTACTGATATACAAATCCTTGTTTCAGGCTCTGCTTCTGGGGAAACCCCAACCAATCTTATGTCCTGGTATCTGCCAGTCTTGGTCTTTTCTTTTTTTTTTTAAAGATGACTGGTAAGGGGATCTTAACCCTTGACTTGGTGTTGTCAACACCACGCTCCCCAAAGTGAGCTAACCAGCCATCCCTATACAGGATCTGAACCCGTGGCCTTGGTGTTATCAGCACCACACTCTCCCGAGTGAACCACGGGCAGGCCCCCAGACTTGGTCTTTTCTATCTAAATGTTCTCAGCTATTCTTGTACAATTTCTTTTTCAGATTTACTTTCAAATTATGATAGCCTTAAAGGTTTTAGTGTGCTTTTCAAATAAGTTGTTTGTGCACATGGTACTGAAATATACCAATCTGTACAGTGAAACTGAAGCTTCCTTCCCCATCCTCCGATCATAAGAGGTTACTCTTCCTGGTTGTAACCTCTTTTTTATATTTCAAATGATCCACTTGCCAAGTTTGTTTTGAGCTTGTTTGGCAATCCTTCAATAGAATTTTAAAAATCTATTTGTGAATAAGCAGAGTACAGAGGATTTTTAGGAAGCTACTCCGTATGATACTATAATGGTAGATATATGACATTATATATCTGTCCAAACTTATTGAATGTACACCAGCAAAAGTCAGTTGTAGTGAAGACCATAGGCTTTGGATGATAATGATGGGTTAAGCTGGTTCATGCTTTGCAACAAACGCCCACTCTGGTGCTCTATGTTGAGAGTAGAAAAGCCTGGATATATGTGGGGATAAGAGTATACGAGAGCTGTCTGTACTTGCTAGTCAATCTTGCTATGAACCTAGAACTGCTTTAAAAACTAAAGTCTATTTAAAAAATCTGTTTGGTCTTCCTTACAGAATGATTCCAATTAATAAATGTAAAAGAAACAATAGAAATAGAAAAACACTATCAGAATACTTCATCAATGGGCCGGCCCGGTGGCGCACTGCTACAGTGGCGCTCCCGCCGAGGGTTCGGATCCCACAT
>NW_007744000.1:3737-9716 GCF_000696425.1 Galeopterus variegatus
GATTCACTTCCAAGGAATAGAGCCGTACCAAGTAGCCTTTGTAGACATTTTTCCTAATCATCCCCTCCCCCAAATTAAATATTAAGGAAGAAGATGTTCTTGGGTAGAGCTGAGCTTTAGAGGACCACAGGGCATTGTGATATCTAAGATCTTTTCACCGCCCACCCCCTCTCCCCCTGAAGAATCAGTTTTTGCTCCCGTGGGAGCAATATCAACCTTGTTGAGGATGCATGGAAAAGAATATGTAAAGGTAAAAATAATGACTCTATGGTGCAGGGAGCTGGCAGATTCTGCCTTAACCATCGCCACTGGTAAGTCACATGGATATTGTGTACCCCCCCCATATGATGTCATTTGGGGGGCACCTCACCTTTGAGATATTATTTCTCCTACACCTGTAACCTTAGTCTGATCATGAGAAAAATACTAGAAAAACTCAAATCAAGAACTATTTAACGAAATGCCTGAATGATGCTGGTCAAAGCTGCCAAAATCATGACAGACAAGTGAAGACCAGGAACCTGTCCTGGTTTGGAGGAGACTAAGGAACATGATGACTGTTATGGGCTGAATTGTGTCCCCCTGCCCGACTCCAGCTCTAAATTTCATATGTTGAAGTCCTAACCTCCAGTACTTCAGAATGTGACTGTATTTGGAAATAAGATCTTTACAGAGCTGATTAAGTTAAAATTAGGTCATTGGAGTGGGTTCTAATTAAGTTAAAATGATTAATATCAGTAAGTTAAAACGAGGTCTTTAGAGTTTAGGGTTCCAATATGACTGATGTCCTTATAAAAAGGGGAAATACGGACATAGACACTCACACAAGAAAGATACAGGGAGAAGACAGCCGTCTACGAGCCAAGGAGAGAGGACTCGAAGAAACTGATCCTGCCAACAGCTTGGTCTTGGACTTCCAGCCTCTAGAACTGTGAGAAAATAGATTTCTGTTGTGTTAAGCCACTCAGTCTGTGGGACATTGTCATGGCAGCCCCAGAAAATTCATAAACTGACTCAATGCAGTGTGGGATCGTGGATGAGATCCTGTCACAGAAAAAGGAAACTAGTGGAAAAACTGGTAAAATCTGAATGAGGTCTGTAGTTTAGTTGATGGTATCCTACTAATGTCAATTTCTTCATTTTAACAAATGTACCATGGTAATACAAGACATCAATATTAGAGGAGGCCAAGCAAAGAAGATATAGAACTCTCCATACTATCTTTACAACTCATCTGTAAATCTAAAACTATATCAAAATTAAAAGTTCAAGAAAGACTCAAAGCCCTATTAAGGATTCCACTTGCATGAGTGCCTAGAGAAATTCATAGAGACAGAAAGTAGAATGGTGGTTTCCTGGGGCTAGGGAAGGAGAGGACAAGGGTTAGTGTTTAATTGGGACAGAAGTTTAATCTGGGAGGTTGAAAAATTCCAGAGACGGATGGTGCTGATGATTGTACGACAACAGGAATGTACTTAATGCCACTGAATGATAGAGTTAAAATGATAATAAATTTTATGTTACGTACATTTTGCCACAATAAAAATAACTCTATCAAAAAGTCAATTTAGGATTTTTATTGGGATGGTATTTGTTTTAATTTAAAATCTTTGAGATGGAGAGCACCCCTTCAATGAACAAGACAGACACAACATAGAAATAAAGATTTTATTACTTACAGGTCTTGGAAGGTACGTGGACCACCTGGTGGGCACACACACACACAGGTCAGGGAGTGCAAGACAGGGAAGAGGAAATAGGACCCATAGGCCAATGCCTTTATTGGGGTCCAGGGTGTTATCCAAACATATTTCCCAAGGGGAGTTTTAATTGGTGGGTTTAAAGTAGGCTGGCACAAGTTCCAGGAGGTCACGCTGTGACTGAGAGGTGGTCACTGCAGCGTATCCACGTGGTCCGTGCAGGGCGTGAGGTCAGCGGGGCCAGTCAAGTAGGCTGTATCTAGCTGTGTCCCATAGGAGGGTGACCACCAGGAGGAAGTTATATAAGGCACAAATCTGTATTGACCACATAGAGGAACTGAAAGGAGGTGCAGAACTGGAAATTGTGTTGAGGGTGATTGAACCCAGTTCGTGGTATAAGAAAGTTTAACTTATACTCAAAACACAGAGGCTTCATAAAATTATAAGAACTCACTACAGCATTACATCTCTAAATTAATTTGGGAAGAATTAACCTGTTTAAAATACTGAGTGTTCTTTTTGGAGACTCATATGTCTTTATTCAGATCTTAGTTAAGTTTCATAGTTGGGTCCACATTCCGGTTATGGTTTCTTTAACGTTCAAGATTTCTTCTTATCCTCTGAAAAGGATTTGTTTTCTCCTTTAATTCCAAATGCTCATTGCTAGAATGTAAGAAAGCTTTTACAGCATCTACAAAAATTAAAATTAAAATGTAAGAAAGTATTTACAGCATCTACAAAAATTAAAATGTTCGTTTTCTTGAGACAATTCTGCTTTCTGAGGTTATTTTATAGGAACTCGAGCAAAAGTGCAGAGTAAAAACATATAAATACTAGTAAATTTATGATAACACTGCTTGTAATTATAAAAATTTGTAATTACTTGAATATTAATAGGTGATTGAGTAAAATAAATTATCGTATATGCATAAAATGAAATGTATGCATGTACTTGTAAAAAAAGGATGAGGTATATTTTACGATTGAGTAAAATAAATTATCATATATGCATAAAATGAAATGTATGCATGTACTTGTAAAAAAAAGGATGAGGTATATTTTAAGGCTGTGATGTGAAAAATTTCTGTGATAAAGTATTAAATAAAAAACACAAGTTTGCATGAAAAAAAAAAAGAAAGCTGCTGCTCTTTTTATAGATTAATCCTGTTGTGACCTTTAATTAGTCCAGCGATTAAGTCCCTAAGATTTAAGTCCCTACATAAATGACCATGGCTTTATAATACTGTTAACTTTTACTCTTGCTTTTAATATTTACAGGTCTTATATCTTTATTTTCTCTTATTGCACTGGGAGAATTAAAAGGGACATTGTTATATTGTTCTTGATTTTACCAAATGTGGTTCTTGTATATAACTATTAAGACATTTCTGTAGACTCGTGGAAATTGTCCCTTATCAAACCAGTATCAGTTTGCAAGGGCTGCCATAACAAAATGCCACAAACTGGGTCGCTTCAAACAACAGAAATTTATTGTCTCACAGTTCTGGATGCCAGAGGTCTGAAATCCAAGGGTCAGCAGGGTCATGTTTCCTCCAACACCTGTAGGGTAGAAGCCTTCCTTTCCTCTTCCCGGCTTCTGGTGGTTACTGGCAATCCTTGCTGTACCTTGGCTTATAGACACATCACTCCAGTACCTGTCTCTGTTGTCCCATGGCTTCCTCTCCTCACATCCCTTCCTATTGTCTGCATTCTACATTTCTCTCTTCTTCTTTTAAGGATGTAGTCATACTGGGTTAGGACCTGCTCTAATGATCTCAACATAACTTAGTTACATCTGCAAAGAACCTATTTCCACACACGATCACATTCATAGGTACCAGAGGTTAGGGCTTCAATGTATCTTTTTGAGGGACACAGTTCAACCCCCTGCACAGTGCACATCTCTGTTTTCTTCTTCATTTTACCAAAACTGGTTCTTCTATTTCACTATTAAGTAAGATATTTCTGCAAAAAGTTGGTTTTTTGAGAAGATAAACAAAATAGACAAACCATTAGCCAGGTTAACTTAAAAAAGAAGAGAGAAGACCCAAATAGCAAAAATCAGCAACGAAGAAGGAGACATCACAACCGATACCACAGAAATACAAAGAATTGTTAGAGACTATTATAAACAACTATACACCAACAAATTTGAAAACCTGGAGGAAATAGATAAATTTCTGGGCACACACTCCCAAGACTGAACCAAGGAGAAATAGAAAGGCTGAACAGGCCAGTAACAAGCAATGAGATTTGACATGGGAGGTGCTCAGTTGCCCTGGGTTTGGGTTTCAGGACAGCCTCTGGCTTTGCAGCCACTCCCTGAGGTCTCAGGCCCCCTCCTCAGAGATATCCCTTGGAGGAAAGTTACTGTTGCCAGTTAGACCTATTTTTAGCACCAACTGGGGAAAATGAGACCACAAGGGGCTGGCTTATGCAATTAAGTGGCTGGGCATGCTCAATAGAGAGCACAGAATATTCTTGAATATGCCCAGTGCACATAACTGGGAGCCACCCTCTAAACTGAATATTCATTAGAGAAACTGTAAAAGCCAAATCCTAGCCAAAGGCAAGTTTGTTGCTCACTTTCCTGGTGGCAACTGGCAACCTGCACTTTGCTGGCTGAGACGCGTATATTTTACTTTGTATCTAACTTACTTTCAGCAAGCAGCTGCTCATTCTCTTGAGCCAGCCTGCACTTTGTACTGAACTTTAAGCATGTTTTTCTTGCTTTTGTTTAGATTTGATGTCTGTACTGAACTTACTTTTGTGTGAAACTTGGTGTGGGCCCTGCTCAGTCTCTGCAGCATGCCGCACTCTCTCTGTGAAACCTGTATTCCTTACCTGTTATATTAAACCTGTTCTCGCTTTTCACTGTGACTCTGCCCTTGAATTCTTTCCTGTGACTGAGTCAAGAACCTGGTAAGAGGACGGGGCGGGTTGAGGCCAACTGTTGGGCCCCCTGGACCCTACCTCCAACATCAGATTGAAGCAATAATCAGCAGTCTCCCAACAAAGAAAAACCCAGGACTGGATGGCTTTACTGCTGAATTCTACCAAACCTTTAATGAGGAATTAACACCAGTTCTCTTCAAACTACTCTGAAAAATGGGAACAGAGAACATTATCCCAAACTCAGCAAAATCAAGAACAAAAACCATATGATTATCTCAATAGATGCAGAAAAAACATTTGACAAAATTTAACATCCCTTCATAATAAAGACTCAGCAAATTAGGTACAGAAGAAATATCTCAACACAATAAAAGCCATATACAACAAACCCACCACCAATATCCTCCTGAATGATAGCTTTCAGCTCTTCCCTTAAGAACAAGAGCAAGACAAGAATGCCCACTCTCACCACTCCTATTTAACATAGTGTTGGAGGTACTAGCCAGAGCAATCAGAGAAGAGAAAGAAATAACGGGCATCCAAATTGGAAAAGACGAAGTCAAACTGTCCCTGTTTGCGAATGACATGATCTTATATATAGAAAATCCAAAAGACTGCACACACAAAAAACTTAGAGCTGATAAACAATTTCAGTAATATTGCGGGATACAAAATCAACATACAAAAATCAGGATCACTTTTATACTCCAACAACATACTACAAGAAAAAGAGATCATGAATACAAGCCCATTTACAATAGTCACCAGAAAAATAAAATACCTAAGAATAAATGTAACCAAAAAGGTGAAAGATCACTACAATGAGAACGACAAATCAATACTGAAAGAAATTACAGAAGACACTAAAAGATGGAAAGACATTCCTTGTTCATGGATTGGAAGAATCAATGTAGTAAAAATGTTCATACTACTCAAAGCCATCTACAGTTTCAATGTGATTCCCATCAAAATACCAATAACATTCTTCACAGAAATAGAAAAAGCAATCCAAACATTTAGATGGAACATCAAAAGACCCCAAATAGCCAAAGCAATTCTCAGCAGAAAAAGTAAAGCTAGAGGCATTACACTCCTGACTTCAAAATATTTTACAAATCTATAGTAACAAAAACAGCATGGTACTGGCATAAAAACAGACATGTGGACCAATAGGACAGAATACAGAACCCAGAATCAAACCACGTACTTACAGCCAACTGATCTTCAACAAGGACACCAAGAACATACATCGAGGAAAAGACTGCCTCTTCAATAAATGATGCTGGGGAAACTGGACATCCATTTGTAGAAGAAGGAAACTTGATCCGTACCTCGCACCATATGCCAAAATCAACTCGAAATGAATTAGGACTTAAATATTAGG
>NW_007744000.1:10296-17654 GCF_000696425.1 Galeopterus variegatus
ACCCCTTGTGCCTGCTATTCAGGTCCTTGCATGATCCGGCCCCAGCTGATACCTCAGCCCCAGTCTATTGCCCCTAAGTTGGTCCCAGCTTCTCCAAAGAGTCCTTTTCCCTCACCTACCCAATCTTTCATATTGATACCATGTTGGGAACATTCTTTCAGCTACCCATGTGCTCCAGAATAATTCTGACTGCTTCTCCAGGCATCACCTCCTCCAGGAAGTCCTCCTGGGTCCTCCTGGCTCAGTCAGGTGCTTCCATGTGGTCCTCATAGTCCCTGGACTTCCCAGCTTCATCACATTGTTTTAAAATTCCATGGTTACATGTTCTGCAGCCCCCTAGGCCCCAAGAAACAGGACCCCGTTCCCTGTCCTGGGCCAGGGCTAGAGGTTTGTGGTCTGTGGTGAGCCTCGTATGTCGGGCTTCCTTTCTCCCCTCTTCCCCTGCACAGGAAAAGGCATAAGCAGCCTTGGAAAGCTCCACCATTCATCACATTGTTTTAAAATTCCATGGTTACATGTTCTGCACCCCCCTAGGTCCCAAGAAACAGGACCCCGTTCCCTGTCCTGGGCCAGGGCTAGAGGTTTGTGGTCTGTGGTGAGCCTCGTATGTCGGACTTCCTTTCTCCCCTCTTCCCCTGCACAGGAAAAGGCATAAGCAGCCTTGGAAAGCTCCACCCTGGTTCCCCAAGACACCCTCACCTACAGGTATGTACAACAGAGACTCACTTTCCTGCTTCCTTGCCTATACCTTGGCTGTGCCCTGTGCCTGGTGTGCCCTTTTTTTTCTGTCAACACCAAACATGTCCTTGAAAGCACCATTCCAATGCTATCTCTTCCAGAAAACCTCCTCCAATCCCCCAAATGAATTAATTCTTTCTCCTTTATAAGGGCTGAGGAATCAATTCCATCTAAATCCTTTCCCAAGAATGTATCCTGATGGTTGCCTTAGACAGAGATCGTGCAGTCCTTGTGGGATTTTTTGGTTTTCCTCTCTGGGCTCTACCATTCTTGAGAGTCCCAGAAGGAGGATGTGCCCCACCAAAAAGTTCTGTGCCACAGCAAAGTCCCACTGCTAAGGCAGATGTCAGTGCTTGTTGATGCAGGCTCCGTTTCTGATGACAGAGGTAAGATGAGTCTTAGGACTCGGAAAAGGAGACTTCTAGGAAGAGGAGCAGGGCTCTCCTGTTTTTTCGAAAATGACCTTCCTCAACCCCTCATTGTCCTTTAAGCATTGCCGACATTTAATGTTTAACCTCCCTCTTGTACTTGTTTAGCCTCAAATACTCCACAAAGTTCTTGGTGTGGTTGTGTGTGTGTGTGTGTGTGTGTGTGTGTGTGTGATGTTTGATTCTAAAGTCATTTCTGCTCTTCCCAACTGTAAATCACAGATCTGGATATGTTGCTCCTGTACAGCTGGTTAATTACTGATTTACTTCAGAGTGCTACCCAGCAAGTTCTACCTATTGCCTGCTCAAGGGCATGTAGATTACCCCCAACTCCACCACTGTAAACAACACTGTGATGAACATCCTTGTAAATAAACATCCTCTTTGAAGCAACCCTTCCATTTTCAAAAGATCAGAGGACATGTACATCTTAATGTCACTGCATACTTCCAGATTGCTTTCCAAAATTATAGCTAATTTACACTCTCAGCAGCAGTAAACAAAATTTCCCACCTCCCAACATCCTCACCAACACTTAATATTACTCACCTTTTAAATGTTTGCCGTTTTGATTGGTATAAGGTGATATCTCATTACTTCTGCTACAATTAGTAGAAATTAAGCTTTCTTCAAATTCATGCTCAATCTTCAGTCTTCTCTGAATTTCCTCTTCATTGTTTTGGGCCATTCTTCTATTAATTTTATTGATTATTGTCTTTTCTTTTTCTTTCTTTCTTCTTCTTCTTCTTCTTCTTCTTTTTTTTTTTTTTTTGGCTGAAATATTTTTGCATGTCCCAGAAAGCAATCACTTTTTGGTTATATATGTGGCAATTATCCCTTCCCAGTCTGATACCCACCTTTTAATTTTATCTGTGGTGTCCTTGGTTTGACAGAGACTCTCAATTTTGATATGGCCAAATCTTCTCCTTGCTTTGGGATCGACCTCAAGAACCTTTTCTACAACTCTGGCACACAGTGATATTTGCCTGCATTCTCTTCAGTTAGCCTAACAGTTTTGTCACTCATCTTTAGCTCTGAGATACATCTAAAGACCACCTTTGCATGTGGTATAAAGGAGGGGTTTGACTTATTTTTGCTCCATACAGTGAACCAGTTTCCTCAAATCCATGTTCTGTATAATCCAATTATATCAGATTATTTCCTTTTGGTAATTGCCTCTTCCTGTACCAAGATCCTACTGTTTTTTTAAATTAACGTTTTATTGTGATATGGTTTATTGTCTGGTAGGTGGAGTCTTCCTATATTGGTTTTGTCCCAAAGTTGGCTTACAATACATAAAAATTTACTCTTCCACATACATTTTTTAAAAAGTTTGGTAAGGCACTAGCTGGTTAGCTCCATTCGTTAGAGTGTGGTACTGATAACACCAAAGCTCAGGATTTGGTTCCTGTACCAGTCAGCCACCAAAAAAAGCAAAATAAGAAAGATAAAGGAAAAAGAAAAAAGTTTGTTAAAGTTTTAAAGAAATCAAGGTAGAATTTTGCTTGGTTTGTAATTACTTGCATTAAAATTGGGAAGAATCAGCACCTTTACTATGTTAATTCATCTGACTTCTGGGAACATTAGATATCTCTATTTATCTAAATTATTTTAAAATATCCTTTAATAGAATTTCATTTTTTTTTTCCTCTGGACAGAAGGTCTGCATTCTTTATTGCATTGGTTCTTAGAAACATAATAGTTTGGGTTGCTGGTATAAATGTCTTCTTTTCCACTATATTTTTGGTCTATTGTTTCTATTAATGTTGGTAAAATTATCACTTTGTTAAAGGCTCTTTTGACTTGCAATATTTTCATTTACTCTTCTATGTAAGTGATCATATTGTTTTAAAATAATAATTTTTTTCTCTTCCTTTCTAAACCTTATACCTTTTACACTTTTTTCATGTCTTATACCTTTTGCTAGGATCTTTAATACTATGCTAAACAGTAGTGGTGATAATAGCACACTTGTGTTCTTCCTGATTCAATCCCTTCACGTTGTGCAGGTGGAGGTGGAGAGGGATTGCGTCTAGCCCTGCTGTCAGTGGCAAGTTTCTTTAGAGTTGGAGCCTGCCTCTTGAGTACCATCTGAGGCAGGAGGGGTTGGTGGGATTCAGAAGAGTAAACTGAGATACAAAAAATGGTGGAAGACAAACTAAGATCTATCCAGCCAACAGGAGAGTCCAAAATGGTCACCCAAACTGAAGAGCCAGATGGAGCATAAAATCAAGAATGTAGAAATCAGGGAGGGACTATGTTACTCTCTGGGCTGGATGCCTTTTTAAAATGTTAGTTCTTCAATCACCTGTCTTATTTCTTCTCAATTAGTGTCTGTTTAGACTTTCTATTTTTACTTGGATTAGGTTTTTTTAAGAAACTTTTTTTTCCAGATCTTTTAAGTTTATTGCAATATGAGCACACATAGTGTTTTCTTAAAATTATTCTAATTGCTGTACTAGTTTTGCTGTATTTCCTCCCAACCAAGCATTGGCAAGGGTGTGGGGAAACTGGAACTCTCATACATTGCTGGTGAGAAAAGAAAATGCTACAACCACTTTGAAAACATTTAGGTGTTTTCTTAAAAAGTAAAACACACACCTACCATATGACCCAGCCATCCACTCCAAGGTATTCACCCAAAGAAATAAAAGCATACATCCACACAAACAGTTGTACACAAATATTTATAGTAGCTTTATTTTTCATAGCCAGAAAGGAGAAATAAACCCAACATCCATTAACAGGTGAATGTATTAATAAACTGTGGTATATCCATACAATGAAATACTACTCTGCAATGAAAAGGAATAAACTATTGATACATGAAACACCAGGGTGAATCTCAAAATAATTATGGTGAGTGAAAGAAGCCAGACTCAAAAGGGTACAAACTGTGTGATTCCATTTATATAAAATCCTAGAAAATGCAAACTAGTCTAATGACAGAAAACAGATCAGTGGGTGTTGGGCGTAATGGGGGGAAGAATTACAAAGGGGTACAAGGAAACTTTGTTGGGTGATGAATACATTCAGTCTCTGGATTATGGCGATGGTTTTACAGAATGTATATACACACACACATATATGTGTACTTCAAAATATTAGTGGAAAAATAGAATTAAAAGATAATATGAATCTTTCCATGAGCCTTTTGAAGACCTTTGGTGTGTGCATTTCTGTGTTAAAACTCATCAAATTGTGGACTTTCAGTATGTACTGCTCATCTTACATCATGAATGCCTCAACAAAACTGTTTTTTAAAAGTATATTTGGAAAAATAAATGAAGAAAACATTTCCGGTTAAAAATAATCACAGCCCTATGACTTACTGAGACCAAGGGGTCCCAGTCGCCTGTGTTCACGGATCAAGTTCATTTCTAAAGGAAGCCATTGAGCCTGTTACTGTGTGTGTGTGTGTGTGTGTGTGTGTGTGTGTGTGTGTGTGTGTGTGTGTGTGAGAGAGAGAGAGAGAGAGAGAGACAGTGACAGACATCTCCAGGTATCCACTGAAACTCACAACCGTTCCTACCTCTCAGCCAGTTTCTCTCCAGACTCTCAAACTCAGGGCTACTTGAAACATGCTAATGACAGACATCTCCAGGTATCCACTGAAACTCACAACCGCTCCTACCTCTCAGCCAGTTTCTCTCCAGACTCTCAAACTCAGGGCTACTTGAAACATGCTAAAAACATACAACAATGGCGACAGCCATTTGTTTTGAGATAAGACCAGACTGCTGCTACTAAGACTGTGCCTGGCCATGAAGCCATCTATCCTCTGCCTCGTGGCAGAACATTGCTCCTGTATTTCTGGAAAGTTCCATGGGGACTTGCTTCTATATGTTGCCCCCACCCCCACCCCCAAAGATTCTTCTGGAAGAGTTGGTCGCATATCTCTGGGTGTCTGGCTCTATGCCCTGCTACAACCAAGCAACAGCTGCATTATCAAGAGTCTGGCGCCCTGGTCTGAATCTCGTGTACAAGCTTTAACTCTTGGATTATATGTTTCCTGCCTTACCCCCATGTGTAATCTGTCTTTCTTTTTTAAAGTCTTTGTTTGTTTTCATTTTATTTTGTCATAAATATTTCCTTCATCTCTTCCTGGAAAAAAGCAGGAAAACAGAAATTGAATAACATTTTAAAATAAAATGTTGATGATGGTTACTATTTCTGAGTGTTGTTGAAAGGCTCAAGAAGATGGAGTGTGATTATTTATCTACAAGAGGGGCTGGGACATCCTAGTCAATGCTCAATTAAAAAATAATAATAAATAACAGATTATCTAGCCATGTGATACCCTGAGTTGCTGTAGGGAGTCACCTCATCAAGAAGAAAGCCCTCAACAGATGTGTTCCCTGGACTTCGGACTTCCCAGCCTTTGAAACTGAAGTGCAAGGAAATTTACACCAGTGGAGGAACCTTCAACTGATGGGAAACTGAAGCTGGTGGATACATGATCCAACCCTACCTGTCAGATGGCGAATCATGTTAGATGCTTCTCAGATGTGACACTGATAATCTAACACCACATTGACCTTCCTTCTTTCCCTCTTTCACTCTCCCGCTTACTCACTTTTGTTTTCTATGATCACAGACGAATAAAGTATCTGCACTCAAAAAAATTTTTTTTTATCTTCTCAGCAAGGTTCACTCTGGTCACCCTACTTCCTGCCCATTGCCAAGCCCCAGCCCTCCCAAGCCCTTTATCCTACTTGACTTTTTCTTCCTTTCATTGTTTTCATAGCACTTACAACTTTTAAAACTACTCTTTTAGGGTTCCCACTCTTTGCACTACTGACACTGGGGACTGGATCATTCTTTGCTGTGAGGGGCTGTTCTGTGTATCGTAGGGTTTTGAGCAGCACCCCTGCCCTCTATTCACCAGATGCCAGGAATACAGACACACACATACACACACCCCAAGTTGTAACAATCAAAAATGTTCTAGGCATTACCGAAAGTGCCCAGAGTGATAATTGGCCCTGATTTAACCACTGTGCTATATAACTTACGTTTTAAATTACGTTTATTACGTTTAGCATGGGGTCTGTCCCCCTCTGTCCCCCACTGGAATGTCAGCACCAAAGAGGAAGGGATTTGCTTATTTTGTTCACTGATGCAGCCCCAGATCCCAGATCAGCGTCTGGCATATGGTAAGTGTTCGACACTTGTTGAAAGGATGCATGAACATTAGTGTTCCAGTGCCTGAGATGCTGCTGGGTTTGACGTGCATAACCTCACTTCTTTATCACAGCGTCCCTGTGAGGGAGCCCCTGCCACTGTCCCTTTTCACAGAGGAGAAGCTGAGGCTTCTAGGAGCTCATACTACACACACCCCAACCTCCCACCCACCCAGTAGTAGAGTCCAGCAGCTTAGCTGAGCACCACCCTGCAAACATCTCTTCCTGCCTTCTGCTGCAAAGGGATTAAATTAAGGTCAGGGTCAGACCCAGCCTCTGGCAGGCACTTGCAGGGGACTCGAGGAGGGAAGATGAACTGTCCTGGTGGCCACGCCTGAGGGGGCTTTCTCAGGAAACAGCAGGGCTCAGAACTTGACCAGATTCAGGAGGAGGCCCAGCCCCAGGCCTACAGGAGATGGGGGCCAAGCTGCAGAGAGAAGTCCCCAGCACCAGCCTGGGCATGTGGCTGCCACTGTCAGGACAGGGAGGCTGGAACTGTCATGCCCCACCCAGTCCAGCCCAGAAAGGGCCCAGCCCTGTGACTGGTCAGTGGGTCCCTGTTACCAGGATTTGAGGCACAGGAAATGGGAAGAAAGGAAAGGACAGTGGGTGGGGCCAGGGTGGGGGTGGGTGCTAAATTTATATCTCTGCTGAGGGCTGGGCACCTGCACCACCATGGACACCGACAGGTACAGCAAGCTTGGCAGTGGGTCCCGGGCGTTCCACGGAGGTATGAGTAACAGGGACCCGCCCCTGCCACTGTCCCTTTTCACAGAGGAGAAGCTGAGGCTTCTAGGAGCTCATACTACACACACCCCAACCTCCCACCCACCCAGTAGTAGAGTCCAGCAGCTTAGCTGAGCACCACCCCGCAAACATCTCTTCCTGCCTTCTGCTGCAAAGGGATTAAATTAAGGTCAGGGTCAGACCCAGCCTCTGGCAGGCACCTGCAGGGGACTCGAGGAGGGAAGATGAACTGTCCTGGTGGCCACGCCTGAGGGGGCTTTCT
>NW_007744001.1:0-17652 GCF_000696425.1 Galeopterus variegatus
ATGGGATGGACTTGACCTGACACAGCTTCTCTGAGAGAAACAGTCATGTGAGGGTTTGGGTAGGGAGAACTTGGAGCTCTTAGTGGCTTAAAACATAAATAGGATATACTGAGAATGTTACAGCAATTTAGGAACCTGTAGTCGGTCTCCAGAATACTATGGATCTACTACATTCCCTGGGTCAGGAGCTGTACTGCTAAGAGTTCCATAGAGGCCGTGGTCTCCTCTGTGACTGTGCAGTCTAAGTTTATTTGTGTGTAGTTCAGGAGTGGGATAGCGTGTCTGGAAGGGATGCTCCTCTTAACTGTGAGAATCAACCTAGCACTACTCAGTGTCTGCTGCCACCATATTAATTCCCATTTGGCAGATTAATAACAGATACCAGGACATACTCTGTAGAACAGTGCATTGTTCGTTTTGTGGAAGTTTATCTATAATCACAAGCTCTGAGGTGTATTTTTATAACCTATCATGACAGTTAGAATTTGACTGTCTCATTAATATTTATGGCTTCAACCTGAAAGGTAGGGATACTAAATGCTTGTTAATATATTCATTTTTAATTTGAGTGGGGCTCATGTTATAAAACACATATGAAAGTGGCATAAAGGGGTATCTGAAATCTTTTTGACAAGTGTAATATATGTCTAGTATAAAATGTTCAATTAAGATATGTCATCCATTGGCATCAGAACTGGCAAGTGATTCTATGTAGTAAACATATATGTTTATGAATAACCATGACATCAATCCCTTCAAATAAAATTGAGACTGCTCTCTTCATTTGCTGTTTCTTGAGACCATTCCACTTTAAAATATGAAGTCAAAGTCCATTTTTTAAGATTTTTTGAAATTTTTGGATTTTTTTTTTGGAGTCACTGTATGTAGTTCCCTATGGTGGCAGGCAACAGAGACTATCCCTGTCTTATAGCAATAAAAGCAATTTATTAAAATGATATATAGATTGGAAAATCAAAGCCTTCTCAAAGAAGAGCTGAATTTGAGAAATCAAAGAACAGGAGCTAATGAGGACTCTCTTCAAGGCATCATAGTGGTGATGAAGAAATGCTAACTATTTTCCATTTGAGGTCACTCAAGACATACATTTTCAGGAAATGAATCTGATAGGTTCAATTGAATCATGGTCAGGTGTCCATCCCTTGCATGGGTAGGAGACCATCTTTAATAAAGTTCAGAAGCAGATAGGGACTGTTCCCCAGGGGAACATTAGCATGCTATTACCAAACAAAAAAATAAAAGGGATGCAGGTCTAGCAAAACTACAAATGTCCATTATAGTAACTAAGATAATCCCATCAGTTTTTCATATTTTGTTTTCAAAAGTATAGGAAATCGTCACTCATACTAATCACATCACCTTGAGCAATGATAAAAGAATAAACTTAGATTAAATCTTAGTGTTGATTAAAGTACAATGCAGCCAGTACTTTAAAAAGAAATATTAATTGATGGTGACAAGGCAGGAAAGTGGAAAGAAATTAATATTTGGAGAGAGCTAAGCACTATGCTAATTGCTTTACAGGAGGCTCTCATTTAATATTCATGGTGATTATAGGAGAAAAACATTCTTAAACTCATCTTGCTGATAGGGAAACTGAGGATTTTTTCAAGCAACTTTTTTCAAGGTTGCATATTTAATGACATACAAATCTAATGATAGGGTACAAGCATTGTATTACTGTCAATACAGTTTCGAAGGAAGACGTGCAATTGTTAGTCTGTCTTGCTGATATGATACTGCAGTTGTCTTGGATAATTACTACATAACTCCTCTTTGTTGGACCATCATGTTATCTTGAGACCTAATAAAATATAAGCATCCCTTTTCTGCCAGTATATTTAAGGATTCTGGAGTTTATCACTGAATAGCGTATTCTCCTTTCTTGATAAAAATTTGTTTTTTTTTAAACCGCCTATATTGTTTTAACCCATCCTAGAAGCAGATCTTGAGACAGGGATTCAGGTGTATGTGATTTATTACAGAGCACTTTTCAGGAAACAAACAGAAATATTTTTTAAAAAGTGAGAGAAGAAAGAATCAAGCAAGGATGTGTTCCCAGGTAAAAATGGGGAGCCTTGTCCTGATCCACAGGGTACTCTGAAGCATACTTTGTACTGTAAGATATTTCTCCCTTGAAAGTGGGGACTGGGCAAGGTATCTAATGAGGGTAATTATCCAGAGGTGGGGTGTGGTGAGGCTTCAGCAACAATATTCACAGGAGCTGGCAGAGGGGTAGACCAGCTCAGTCAAAACAATCTGGGCCAGTCAGGATCAGAGTCTACTCTCATTTGACATTCAGGGCTTAAATCATTGCCTGGCACATTCCTGTGTTCAAAGGAAGAGTAGGTCTTGCTTCTTTTTTCTTCTCTCCTTGCAAGAAAAGTTTACACTTATCAGGAAACCTCCTTTAATAGGAAGATACGCCTCACAGCTGAGCCTGCTAATTCCTGGCAGGGGGACATGTGGTGTTGGATGTCTAAGGTGATTCTTAGTCATTGGCTGGATTTGGACCTCCTTCCATATCTGTGATGATGTAGTGGCCTTGTCCGAGAAGACAGTAGAGTACCATCGATGCCACACAGCTGTGATTCACGGCTCTAGTCGATGTGCCTGTAGTCTAATGATGAAATCTTGTAAGAGAAAATATTACTTTTTTTGTTTATTTTCTTAGCTTGCAGATCTCGCCTAAACATACATACCTTACTTTTATGGTTTAGGTAGATAGCTTTGGTTTATGTCCCTATTCCCCTTTCTCTTATCTACCTCTCTTAAATTGAGTTTTCTGAATTGATAACACTTTTGTGCTTTAATAAACATCAGGCTATTTCATATTATTTGAGTGTGATAACTTTGAGTCTTTATTAAGCATGGGGATTTTTAAGGTGGCATAAATAGGTATTTTTTACTTTCTTCTATCATATATCCAAATGATAGTCATTTTTCATTTATTTCATTTTTACCAACTAAATCTTTCCGTGTTTCCTCCCCAAGTTCCTTTTCTACTTCCCTAGAACATTATGTTAGTTCACACCATTATCACTTCTCCCCTGGGATGTTAGAATAGATTGCTATGTACTTGTCAAAAGTGTATTGACGATTTACTGAGAAATCAAAAGACACAAGTCCCTTTAATATAAGTAAGGAGACAAGATACTAGTGGCATGGAAATGACTTTACAAAGCTGGATATTCAGAAACATTCACCCCACTGGAGAGACACATGTCCCTTGTCTTCACAGGGGGACCCTGTTGCCAATGATAGGGTCTGGAATGAACAAGCCCATACTTTCTTGAGAATTTATCCTTACCTTTTTCAAATGGAGTTTTATACCCTACAGCCTCTCCCAAATATCTTAGGGAGTCTGCCTATGTGCCTGCTTACCTACTAAGTGCAAGAAAGAACTAAACCCACACACAACTGAGTGCTTATGATGAGAGTACAGACCAATTCTTCAGGAGTCTGCATGGCCCTAGCATCCTGAGTTTTAGACATTTCCACTCTATTCCTGCATCTCTTAACTGGTCTCTCTTCCTATATGTTCTGCTCCATTCTCACACATTGTTCACACTGCCACTAGAATCCCATTTATTAAATGCAATTTTTCTCTCTTTATCTTTTGAGTTTTTTTCTTGTGCATGCTTTACACAGAAATGAATAAGCAACTAAATTTTTTTTTAAATAGCAAATTGAATTATGCAATTTTCCTACTTATGTTTCACTAGTTCTCCATAATGTAATTGATTATGAATTGTATGTATGTACTGTAATTGTATGTATGGGTAAATATATATCTTTAATGTCATCTTATGCCAGTTGGCACCTTATACCTTGCACACCAAACTACTTGTAGATTTGTGAACACACCGTGCTTTTTCAAACCTCTGTGTTAACACATGACATT
Organism: Galeopterus variegatus; assembly: GCF_000696425.1. NCBI lineage: Eukaryota > Metazoa > Chordata > Mammalia > Dermoptera > Cynocephalidae > Galeopterus > Galeopterus variegatus. The sequence continues at coordinate 3,923 of NW_007744001.1, forward strand.
TTCTCTTTGGTTCAGTCTTTCCTTGCTTGTCTACCTGAGCAAATCTCAGCCGTCTTTATGTCCTCATGATTGAACTCAAATTTTACCTCCCAAAGGAAGCTTTCAGTGAATTCCCAGGCAGTGTTATTACTTTTTCCTATATTTTATCAACCTTTTATATATGTTCATTTTAATAATTTGTAGTTGTCTCCTATGTCTGTTTCTCCTCTGAGTCCCAGACGGCTGTTATATAACTACATAGATACGGTTCCCCAAGGTTCACCTGGTTGTTGTTTTCACATGGTTATGCTGGCCAAACACTTTGTAGAAATCAGTGGAAACAAAAATACCACATCCAGCTGAAACCTAATGAAACACACTCTTAGGTAGGATTGTCTCTAAGCAGAGTTGGAGAGGGCTATTCTAAGTGATTTATTGAGGGAGTGCTCTCAGGAAAAACCTTTGAAGAGGTAAGGGAAGGCCAGTATAACAGGGGAAAGAGGCCGAGAAGTGGTTTTAGAAGGCGAGCTTCAGCCTGCTCCCATGGGAAGCTCAGTAGCATGATCTTTGCCTGGTTTTAGGCAAAGGAGCTGGGCTTTTACACCTCTAGATCAGGAAGGTAGTGGAGGCGAGTAGTTGTATCCTCTCAGGCACCCCTGAGTGAGGCGGCTCCAGAAAAGATGAGAAGATGGGAACAGGGGCTTGGCAAAGGAGACCTGGCAGGGGCAGAAGCAGGATCTGCTACACATAGTCAACTGTTCTTTATATATAAAAGAAGGCAGTAGTTCTCATTTATTGAGAACTCCCTTTTTACCAAGCACTGAGCTAAGTGCCTTACATGCTTGAGCTTGGGCCCTTCAGTGTTCTGTCCTGGAGTGTTTAACCAACTTTCAGCCAGGATATTACATCACAAAACAAATCCAGTCAGTGACCCTGGGAAACAATGCCTGTTCTCGCATTTCATTGATTTCAAGATGTGCTGATTGCAAGGTGCATCATTATTTTATGTTCTCCTGGGAAGGAAAAGAAAATGTTTCCTATTAAACCACAGTGAGTGTTTTCATGTCATCCACTTTGTGACAAACCTGCTTTTGGATACATTGAAATATAGGGGGAAAAAGCATGCGTGAAATTTGGAGATTTATAAATATTGATGGTCAAATGACAAGAAGCAGCAGCTTATATTTAGAGTGATGCAATTTTAGATGATTAATTAATTTAATCCATTTGAAATTAATTTTAAAATGGGTTATTTAAAATGATTATTACTTTAAAAATAATATAGTACATAAATTGTAAAAATTACATATGCTTCTAAGTCAATCACAGGGAAAGATTTTTCAGAGTGCATACTCTTTCTGAAACATATTTGGTCTAGAGAAATGTATGGTATTCTCACACATGCTCGTTATGTATTGAGAAGAGATTATCAATTACATTTATCAATAGTTTGTCAATGACTAGTATTATTTGTTAGAATGGTATATAGAATATTGGAAAAAGTGTTTCTTGTTCATTTTTTAAAACTCTGCAGTGTAAGGCATAAAACCAGAGAGACTATTGATAATTTCAAGAGATTTTTAAATAAATGAGGCCAATCATGTATGATCGTGTGTGACGCACCATCCTGAATCCCTACCCATTGTTTCCCTGGCACCTGTCACATTTCAAAAGGTAAAAAGCCAAGGACAACACCATTAATTTGATAAAAACAAGATTTTGATATTGGTGTAGTGGGGCATTCTATTACAGATTGGCTTTTTCCTAATTTTCCAATATTAGTATGAACAGTATAATATTAATTATATTAGTGTGAACATTGTAAATATTATCAATGAAATATTTTTAATGAACACTCTTTGAACAACAGCCGAATGAAATCAAACAGCCATATTTGTTATGCTTTAGTTCAGTTAGTTAATTGAAATATGAGACATTTCTTTATTTATTCTATATTAGAAAGTGCTTATTGCCTTAGCCAGCTAGTTGCTATTACCAAAATTAAAAACTGTACAAATTATACAAAGCTATCCACAGAGGCTAGCATAAAAATTACTGCTCCTGCTGAGGACAAAATGATGTCTTTGGTTGAATTGCCAGATACGAAATAACAGCAAGAGATAAATTATTTTCTGAAACGTTATTAAAGGATTAAAGGTGGGTCCCAAATCTCTGTTGACCAGAATCATTTTCTCTTCTATGGCTGGTATTTCTGTGCTTGGTTTTGAGTTATTACAGTGGAAATTGCTGCATTGTTAAATAAAGCTAAAAGTTGCAAAGAAAACAATTCTCATTTATTGTTTTGTTTATTGGTTTGGTTTTATATACCAATGTCAGAGTTAGCTCTGACATATTTTACACATTATGAAATTTTTATTTAGTTTATGCCTAAACTGATAAAAAATACTTAAAAGCAGATTTAAAGATAGAGTTGAAATTTATTTTCAACTACTAACATTTTTAGAAGTGAAAGTCCAAGTCTTCAAAATTGTTTTGCCCTTGTGTGGGGGTAGGAGGCTTGGTAACAGAGAAAAAGTTTTCATCACATAGTATCGCCCTTAGATATAAGCTTCAATTTTTCTCCTGTCTAAGAAACAATATCTCAAAAGAAAGCCAAAACGATAACCTTTTAAGGGAATGTGAGAGCATCTCTCTCCTGGACCATTCAACTTGGCCCATGATGAAATTGTATCACAGAAAAAATTGAACAGCTTCAGATGTTATGAAACTGGGTCATCACCCACCATTATGATTGATCAGAAACTACACCAAAAACAGCAGGAGTGGGAAAAACCCATGGAAATAACTGCAGAACTTAGACATCTTTTATTAGTGTTTGATTCAATAATTTAAGTAGATTTTCTTCCTTAGTTGTTCTTTAGATTGAATACAGAAGAAATTTAGTTTATTTTCCAGGCTAAGAATAAGAGCAATTAAATGAGCACCACCATACATTTTTCCTTTTTATACATTTTTTTCTGGTTTTAAATGTAATTGGAAAAATATAGATAATTTATAGAAAAAAATTAAAATCACCTTTATTTTTACTACCCTGACATTCATTCATTCTTTAGCCTTTACTATGTACCAGACATTGTTCTAGGAACTAAGTTTATGGCAATAGGCATTCCTACCCTCCTGGAGCTGACAGTCTTGTAGTGAGACATAGATAATTAAAATAAAAGTAAATGATACGGTATGTTGGAAGGTGATAAGAACTATGGAGAAAGATTAAGTGAGGTCTTCACATTGCACACAATTTCAGAGGGTACCATTTACTTTCTATTTTATGAGAATCTCATGCCCTGGAACTGTGCAACGGGGGTCTCAGAAGGAGAGTTAGAGAATTTTGGCAAGAGTGGGGGGAGGAGAGGTGTGTTGGGTAGGGATGGCTGGATTACTTGAGAAGGTTACATTTAAGACTCGAAGATGGTGCTATTTAAAAGAAGAATGTGCTAGGCAGCTGTAACAGCCTGTGCAAGGGGAAGAACATATTTGGCAAGTCTAAGGACCAGTAAGGAGGCCAGCATGGTTGGACAAGAGTCAGTTCAAGAGCAGTCGCAGGAGATAAAGTCTGGAAAGTAATCAAGAGGCTCATGAAATGCACTGATGTGCGCTGGAGAGTTCTGAGCAGAGGAATCTGATTTACATCATTAACTGGTCACTCTTGCAACTGTGTAGAGAATAGACTACAGGGCACGGAGTGGGCAAGAATGGAAGCCAGGAAACCTATTAGGAGGCTGATGTGACAATCTACGGAGAAGTGGTGGTGACTCAGATCAGGGTAGTAGCAGAAGTGGATAGTATTTGGATTCTGGATATATCCTGAATAAAAGGCCAATTAAGTTTTTTTTTATCATATAACATATGAAATAGTAAGAAGATTAAAAATAACTTCAAGGTTTTTTGTGACTGTTACCATAATGGGCTATATCTGTGCAGTACTTTTGTATGAATTCTTGTGTATGTGTTTAGGTGTTTAGGTACGTTTAAGCTCAGAGGGTTGTGGGTCTTGTATAGTCTAAGCCAATCATGATAATTCCATTTCCCTCATCAGTGAATGACTTGGGAAATTACATGTGACCGATTCTGTCTGATGAAACATGGGAAGTCTGCTGGGTGAGATACCTTCTGGTAAAGGTATCTTACATGTTTAAAAGATATAGACAGAAAATTTAGATATCTCCTGATGATGAGTAAGGAAAACATGGCCAAATATGGGGTTTTTCCCTCGATTTTGTAGATGTGGTATATCACACTTATTAATTTGCATATTATTCATGGTGGTGATTATCATTTTTTTGTATTCCAGATGCAGGATTCCTTTGAAGATTTCTTGTGGGGGTGGTTATGAGGCGGTGAACTCCTGCAGTTTTTGTTTGTCTGGGAAATACACTATTTCTCCTTCATTTCTGAAGGATAGACTTACTGGATGTAGTATTCTTGGTTGGAAGATTTTTACTTTTAGTACTTTGAATATAGCATCCCATTCTCTTCTGGTCTGTAAGATTTGTGCCGAGAAGTCTCCTGTTACTCTGATGGGGGCTTCTTCATAGGTGGCTTGACGTCTTTCTTTTGCATACACTGGGAAAGGACAGCCTCTTCAAATAATGGTCCTGGGAAAACTGAATATCCAGTTTGTAGAAAAATGAAATTAGACCTGCACCTTTTGCCATATACCAAATCAACTTAAAACAGATTAAAGACTTAAATATAAGACCTGAAACTATAAAACACCTAGAAGGAAACATAGGGAAAACAGATCAAGATGTAGGACTGTGCAAAGACTTTATGAATAAGACTGCAAAAGCACAGTCAACAAAAGAAAAAAATAAATATATCAAACTAAAAACCTTCTGCACAACAAAGAAAACAATGAACAGAGTAAAGAGACAGTCTACAGAATGGGAGAAAATATTTGTGAACTATGCATCTGACAAGGGATTAATATCTAGAATATACAAGGAACTCAAACAACAGTAAAAATCAAATAATCTGATTACAAAACAGGGAAAGGAGCTGAATAGACATTTCTCAAAGGAAGACATACAAGGTACATGAAAAAATGCTCTACATCACTAATCATCAGGGAAATGCAAATCAAAACTACTTTGAGGTATCATCTTGCCCCAGTTAGACCAGCTATTATCAAAATGTCAGAGAATAACAAATGCTGGAAAGGACGCAGAGAAAGGGGAACCCTCCTACACTGTTGGGGGGACTGTACATTAGTACAGCATTTATGGAAAACAGTGTGGAGTTTCCTCAAACAACAGATAAAACTACCACATGACCCAGCAATCCCACTATTGGGTAAATACTCAAAGGAACAAAGGAATGGAGATCATCATGTCAAAGGGGCACCTGCACTCCCATGTTTATTGCTGCTCTATTTACAGTAGCCAATCCATGGAACCAACCTAAATGTCTAGCAACAGATGACTGGATAAAGAAGATGTGGTATATATACAAAATGGAATACTGCTCAGCCATAAAAAAAGAATGAAATTCTGCCATTCACAGCAATATGGATGACCTTGGAGAAAATTGTAAGTGAAATAAACCAGGTGCAGAAAGAGAAATACTGAACATTCTTAATTATATGTGGGAGTGAATGAAAGACAGAAAGAAAGAGAAAGACAAACAACAAACACAATAATATGCTGAACTTTCAGAAGGAGAGAACAGAACTATGGTTATTAGAGGAAAGAAAGGGGGATGATTGGGGGAACTTTGTTAATGGACACAAAGAATGAAATGATGAATATGCCAACTATTCTGATTGATTATCACATATTGTACATATTGTAAATATTGTACACATATTATACCAAAAGTCAACTCTGTACCCCACAAATATGTATAATCAATTATGTTTCAATAAAAAAGTAGATAATCATAAATGATCCTTCAATATTATGTAGCCATTTTTAAAGAAAATGCTCACAATATGTTGTCAGAGGAAAAGTATGCGGAAATTTTATAAAATCAAAATAAAAAGATTTTATCCAGATCTCACATAGAAAGAGGAGAGAGGTGTGTATATATATGTGTGTGTATATATATATATACACACACATATATTCATATATTCATAAGCGAAAAAACAGATGCAAGTAGAATAAATATTAATAGCAATTACCTCTGGGTTATAGAATCAGATAGAATCATATGTGTAAAGTTTTGTGTATGTTTTTATACAATTTTGCATTTCAACATTTTGCAGTGAAAATGTAGAGCCTTTATAGTCAGGTGTAAGTTACTAATTTTACAAAAATTTACAAGTGATGACGCAGGTGCCCTTCAGGGCTTCTCTAATACGACTGTTAAAATCTTGGAGTCCTTTCCATCAAACAGAGAGAGACAGGGACCCTCAGTCTACCTTTGTATAACTTCAGTTCCTGTGTCAGGCTCCAGCCTCATTTTAAATCCTTCATGGAAATCAGAGCTCTAAATACCACTGTTCTGAAGAGCTGGTGAGAATTCTCTGCAGTCCACCTGTCCACTGCATTTCTCCAATGCTTCAAGCCAATGGGCTACGCCTATCAATTCAAGGGTGGGCTGGCCCTCATATGTGGTATCCTGCTCTTAATTGACAAACTACATAGGCATAGAATGGTGGACTCCAGTGTCTATAAGGCCTCCTCTTATGTTAGGGCACTACTTAATGATGATATACCTAAAACAAGGATAGTAGTGATGGATTCTACTGCATAAATGTTTTTCCACTCTAAGGACCAAGGCAACATGAGACTTAAGCATGCAGATGATATCGCCAAGTTTGCTGCATAGTACAAATGAGAATTCAAATCACCTTGAGTGACACAGGAGCTGGGGCCTCTAAGCTAATTTATGGTGACCTGTGCAAGCTAAAATGAAGCAGAATCTGGACTTTTTCACCAGTTATGAGACTCTGGGAATGATTCCTGAGTCACTGGTAAGATGCATTTAGAGCTAACATTTAATATTTTAGAATACATAGCAGGACACAGTCTTATTCCTCCTATTTTCTGGCAAAATCATAGCATATAATCTGTCAGTCTATATGAAGGTACTTCAAAAAGTTCAAGGAAAAATAGAATTAAGGGATAATATGTATCTTTCCATAAACTTTCTGAAGTATTCTGGTGTGTACTGGAGCACTTTTGATACGTGTTTATCTGCTGTATGATAGGAACAAAAATGAAACTGTGGCAGAGCAGGTATACTATGTTTTTATGTGGACAGTCTGCTGGTGTGACTGTCAGTGTGGTGATGTCCTAAATTGTCCGTTTGGGTTCTTCCAAAACCAGAGCTTGAGGCAAGGACTTAAATCCTGGTAGTAGGCTTGGGACATGCCTCGTCGAAGTGGGGAAAGTGGAAGGAGGAAAGTCCAACATAATGGTGTGTTATCAAGGTTGCTGTTAGAAAGTTTGAAGCAAAAACCAAAACCAAACAAGAAGCTGAGGTCGGTCAGTGGGGTTCAGTGTCACTGAGAAGCTATAGAGGACTTCCAGAATCATCTGCCTGCGGGCCGGGAGACACGGGCACTTACCTACCCGCTCCTGTCTTCACTGCTTAGTGTCGTCTTGGTGCTATTGCCCTTCACTTCCAGGCTACACTCACACAGCTGAGCAGCCCTGTGCACGCCGCCACTGGGAGAAGGTGCTGGGGCAGAAATGGAACACCAGGTGGCATTTGCTTGAGGTGGGGCACTCTATGCAAGGTGAGTTTGTGCTTGCATGGAACTGTTACCTAGAGCTGAACTTGTGGAGGTGATGTGACATGGGACACCAAAGTCCCTGGTGACTTACAGCCCTTAGAATTATTATTTTGGGAGTTAGAACTTGGATGAAAGGGGTTTGGACTATATAATCTGGATTTTAATTCATTTATTGAGTACCTATTATGTTCTAGATGCTGGAGAAACAGAAATGGATAGGATCCCCTTAAAGATTCCAATTTGGTGCAGGAGATAAGTTCATTTCAATCAAATGTGTTACCTACTCTAATGAAGGTATGCATAGGACGCCTAATGAGATTTCATGGGAAAATCTCTCAGAGGAGGTAAGAGGTGGGATCCACCCACATATACATACATATAGATAGACATAGATATAGATATATGTATACATATATATGCATGCGTGTACTTATACACACACACACACATATACATGGCAAGATAATCACTGCCTAAATCATGTGAATTATTTATCCTTATTGTCAAAATTCAAATCCAGAAACATTTTAAGATTCATGGAATGCAAAAAGATCACACAATAGACTGACTTTAGTGAAAGTGTATTTTCCTCCCAATTTATATTTATGCTTTGGATACTTTTGTATTTCTAGTTTTCTGGTAGTTACTTATGTTCATTGCAAAAATAAAAAAGCATCCACAAAGCTTATTCCTCGGTTAGGATTTGTATTCGGCAGAAGAAAACCTTTGCACCTGCCACTAAAATGCATCCGCTTCTGGGTGGAATGCACCAGCTGTTTCCCAGTCTCCAATGGCACGCCAAGCAGTTCAGCACCAAGAATGAGGCATCATATCCCAGGCAAATGAAACTGGTGGGGACATTTCAAGTCGACAGAATGCAATTACCCAAATTGAAATTAGGCCAGGGGCATATCAGGAGGCCCTTCCCATCTGTTGGGGAAAAGGATCACCAGATATTTACGAGGGTAAGTGGTCAGGATCTTAGCTTTAGGAGACATTTAAAAGAAAGAACTTAAAAAAATAGTAAAGGAAAACTGTACCTGGTATAAAAATCATATGCCTTCACTGGAAAATAACATTAAGGCCTTGAGAAGCTCAGCCTTTTTTTGCTCTGGTTGGAAGGAAATGTTTATGGATGGGGAGGTTAAATATTTCTACATCAGCTACTCTTAGCAAGGACAGGGTATAATGGACAATTGGTTATACTGGAAGTGACAAAAAGCGATTTCCCAAACCAAACATATTGAATCTAATACATTTATCCCTGGTCATAATGGATAGAGCCTTCATTACAAGCTTATGGAAAACACTGTGTGATTTTTCTAGGGGCTTTGACACAAATGTTGTTTCTTTACCAAGAAAATAAGCTAATTCTTAGAGTTTTCAGCAAAAACAAATAAGCCGGGGTTGCACAGGCCTTTAACAGCTACTGTGTGACGATTGCACATCAGAACCATAGAATCTGCGGGTTCATTTTAGCACAGGGATCCCCTGCCTGTTTCCGCTGTCCCTGTTAACATTTGTAATTTTCTCCCAGGAGGGTGACTTTTTGTGAGGAAACAGAAGAATCTATCTTAGTCTCTGTAGCAATATGAATCTCAGCATTGGCATAAGCTCCCCACGCCCCTAATCAGAGAGAGACCAAGAATAAGGCACTTTACACCAGGTCATGGTTTGGGGGAAATCCGTCATACTGAGAATATAGACTGACTTCCCTGTGTTCATTTCTCTCAATAATTTGCTTTCTTTTTTAGACTGAGAACTCAGTGTTTTCAGCCTGAGGGAGAAATAATGGAGGGGCATCTCTGGGCCAGATGTTTCTTTTCCAACTGCTGCTTTTTGGAGATGTGGTGTCCCTGGGTTCCCACATGCCACTCCCCGAAAGGTACCAGGGAGTCTTTGTACCCTCCCTGCAAGCGGCAGTTTGATGCCCATTGCTAATCCTGAAAAGCTCTCACTTCTCTTTCTCACTGGATGTAGAGAGGACGGGAGAGCAATGAGCTGCCAAAGAATCTTATTCAGCATTAAAAGAAAAAACTTTCTTTGTTAGGGTGGCTCACTTTGCACTCTCTTTGCTTGCAAAGAGGCAGCATACTGGGGAATTTGAGAGAATGGCCGTGCTGGAGGGGGTGAGACAAGGTTTGCTGTCAAATTGAATGCAGCTGTCCACTGTGAGCAGGAAGAAGCCACAGGCAGGCCACCTACACTCTGGGACTCTGACTACACCCACCAAAATGTCACCATTTACCTGTTACTGTGGCAGTTCAGATCAGGAGTCCCAGAGCCTCAGGGGCTTCACACTGGTCTCTCCACCACACAGTGCCAAACCTTCCCTGGAAACCTCCTAAACTGAGGTTGGTCCAACCAACAGTCCCTCCTAGCCATAGACAGATACTGTTCTTAAATCTTAAGAGGTGTAAGCATTTGCTCACACTTGCTGAATTCCTGCCTGAGCTTTGCCACTTTTTTACTAATTGGCCAGCACGGTTTTCTTGATCTCTTTGTTTTTGATTCTTTCTTGATAATCTGTGGGTAACAAAGTTTATCTCTTACAGAGGAAAACAGAGAACGTATTAGTTCATGTTGACCCAGAGCTCTGCAAAGGTTAAAAACTTGGCATTACTATTTAGAGGCTTAGCTTGTACTAATTACCTCTTAGTTTTACTAGCCCTATATAACAAGCTACCTTCTGCACATTTTATGTGAAAGCTGATTTTCTGAAAGGATGAAAGTTGTAGGAGCAGGGAAAGAAATAGGTGCTAAGTTTTATTTCCTACTAAATAATTCTCCGTAAGGTGGGTAAACTTTTAGTAGTTAAATTGCTAAAGGTGAAGATTCTACACTACAGGAACAAATCTCTAAGTGACAATTATTCGTTTGTATTCTTAGCATTTATGAATCTCAGTAAACAGTCAGTACATTTATGTTCCCCCCATTACCTCTGGCCATAAACTTTCTTAAAGAAAAATGCATAATTATGTTTCTTGACAGCATAATGGGCACGAACATTCAGAATACTAAAAGCCCCTGGTGGGCAGATGGAACATCTAGACTGCCAGGGGTTAAACTGTTTTTGAGGCATTGGCAAAAGTGTCAGGCTGACCGTATGGCTATGATTTAGTGCCATGTCTAAAAGGCAAATCATAATTTGTGGGGCTATTTTTGGAGTCTGGGCCTCCCAGCATACAGCGGCTGGGAATGGCTGGAAGTGTCACAAAGCCCTAGCTCAGATGTGTCAATCTCATGCTACTGATGTGAGCCTTGCCATCCAATCTCTGAGGCCAGCCAGTGTAGCCTTGTAGCCAAAATGATGCAGTCTTATCTTAGCTCAACAACAAGTGCATCATAGCATTGTGGAATATCAGAGTTGGAATGTGACCTTTAATGACCAAGTACAACCTGCATTTTACACAGCACGTAATTGAGGCTCCAGGTGGAGAACCCACATCAATAGAGTCAGTCATTCACATGTCCTGACTTTGGGTTTGATACTCTTAGATATCTTCCTTGGGATCAGGAAGGTGGTGCTGGTTAGAGGGCAAGGAACAGACAAAAAAAGAGAGTCAGGGAAACAAGAAAAATAAATTTGAAGGAAATAAATTTTTCCTTTGTAGTTCATGTCAGTTTAATTATAAAAATACATCAATGCAGCTTTTTTTTTAACCACTAGAAGTGTGCAAATGTACATGAAGGGAAATGAGAAATTTTATATTTTCTAGAGTAGCATTTTTCAAGCTATCTGTGGTGAAAGACTGGTTTCTGTTTTTTGTTTGTTTGTTTGTTTGTTTGTTTTTCTAATTGACCCTAGCTGATATTTTTGTAAAATGCAATAAAAATTACTAGACAAATGAAATGCAAAAAAGCAGACTTCCAAAACTGCATGTCTAAACTTTATTACTTAGAGACAAGACATAAAATTCTTCAGGCAAATAACTGTACAGTTGCTAGACACTGGTTCCTGATCTCTGTACTTGCTGGACATGGACGTGTGAGTTTGCAGATCAGCACTTGTCTGTGGACCACACCTCAGGTAGCATTGCCCTTGATCTTTTCTCTTTTCTTTTGCTCATTTGTCTGGTCTCTCTAAATGACTCCTTTCTGATATCAGGGATGGGGATCTGGGCATCTGTCATTCTAGACCGGACTTTTTGTATTAAATAACAATTTAAGAAAAAAATTAAAAATTTCTCCCACGCTCAAAGGAAAGACACTAGCTTAAAACTATAGCAAAAAACCGAGCTTCTGAAATGCTGTATGAATATATATCAGGAACACAACTGTGGTTTAAATGTTTTAAGGAAGAGTTATTTTGAGGACATTTTTCATTTACCTGGTTTGAGTGTAAAGAGGATTTGAAATATTAACCATTGCCAGTTGTAGTTAAATTTGGACTCTCCACCAAATTGGTGTCCTCCGAAAGGCCTACAGACTGTCTCAGCGCATCAATTAGGAGCAGAGTTGCCAGATTTAGGAAATAAAAATACAGAATGCCTGGCTACATTTGAATCTCAGACAATTGATGAATAATTTTTATCTATATGGTCCGTATATTTGTTGGGTCATACTATATGTAATATTTGGTACATACGTATTTTATATACATACATACATACATACAAACTTATTCATTAATTTATGAAATTCATATTTAACTAGGCATCTTATCTTTTATCTGATAATTCTAATTAGTAAGCTTCTGGCCTGGATTTCTCCATTCTGAATTTTTCTAGGGAGAAGAATCATCCCAGCCAAATCAAATCTAGCCATATCGACCTAACTTGCTTAGCTATTGGCAGCTGGAAGCTAGAAGGTCAATAAAAAGTGATGATATTCCTTTTAGAAAAATGTTTTTCCCGTGTGGCAAAACAGCTCATTTTCCCTTACTGTGAGGTGTTCAGTTTGGTGTTTTCCAATTCGCCCACAAATGGCACAAGTCATGGCAAAAGATGTGCTTGTGTGAAGGGCCACTAGAATCAGCCAGCTACATCAGGACAGTCAGCTCAATGGGCTGCATGTAGTGGACTTCTTTGTATGGAAGTATACAGGGAGACATAGGGATAGACTGGAAAAAAATCCCTATTCCTATTAACACATATAAACAAGCTATCAGAGAGGCATCAATATCTTAAAATAAAAAACAAACAAAAACCTCAGTGATAAGTACAATGCAAAAGTACAAAGGCAGAATTAGTTGATGTTAAAAAAATGAAAATTGAATTTTTATGCAGATTTATTTTAATCATTTCAAAGATTCTCCTTTGCCATTGGTAGCTATTATTCTTTCATGAAATGAGAATATTTGTCTTTAGGTCTTAAATGAGAATTAGGACATTATTTTGATATAGAATTAATGCTCCTAAATTTAAAGAAAAGCAAATTTTTCTTAAATTGATGCAGGAGGAGGAAATGGCTACTTAAATTACATAGGTAATTTATTTTTGTTTTTGTTACTCCAGGCTTTAAAAAATTTCCTCTTGGCTAATAATAAAAATGACACTTTGGAGTATACTTATTTAATAATTTCATTTAAAATCATGTTGATTTTAAAGAATGCAATGTATACTCATTTTAAGATGCATTGAAAAATGCCAAAATTTATCAAAAAGAAAAGTAAAATCTTCAGTAACCCAACCACAGAGAAAAAAATTTACCTTTGTTATTTTCGTATGGTTCTTCTATTTTCTTGTCTACGTGTTTATATTTCTTTGTTGAAAACCTACTGCATATACAATGTTGTATTCTGATTTTTTCCATTAATTATTTAATTTAAACTTCTTTTCATCCTGTTAAATGTTTTCTAAATATCATTTTATTGGTTGAATCTTAGTCTATACTGTTATTTATTTAACCAACCTGCTAGGGTTGGGCATTCAGGTTTTTCTAATTACTTACTTTTGAAATACTAATCTGATGATGGGCTTTAGATTCTTAAAACTGAAATTATAGGGTGAAAAGAATGAAGATTTTTAAGACTATATGTTTTGTTAATAAACATTTGTTAGAAATGTATGGTAGTGTCCATCTCCCTGACCTTCTTAGCTTCCAAATT
>NW_007744002.1:0-17652 GCF_000696425.1 Galeopterus variegatus
GGGGGGGGGGGGGGAGGGGATTCAATTTGAAGAAGAACGGAAGAAAGAAAACATAGGAAAATATCTTCAGGACCTAGCACTATATGAAGAGTTTTTACTCTTGATGTGAAAGTATGCTTTGTAGAATGTAAAATTGACAAATTTCTTTAAAAGTAAAAACTTATTCTCTGCAAAAGACTCTGTTAGGAGGATGAAAAGACAATAAGATGCAGGCTGAGAGAAAACAGTTACAAACCACATATTCAACAAAGGATCAGTACCTAGGCTACATAAAAAACTCTCAAAACACAACAGTAGGAAGTACACAATCCACTCAGAAAAGGGGCGGTAGACATGTACAGACATTTTCCTGAAGAGGATATGTAGATGGCAAATAGGCATAAGAAAAGATGGTCAATATCTTACGCCATTGAAACAAGGAAAATTAAAACCACAATGAGATATGACTCAAAGGATATGAAAATAAAAGCAAGTTTTTAATGACATACCACCACACACTAAGCAAAATGAGTAAAATAAAAAATAGTGACAACAAATGTCCATAAGGATGCAGAGAAACTGGGTCACTCATACAGTGCTGGTGAAAATGCAAACTGACACGGGCACTCTGGAAAAGAGTAAGGTAAGGCAGTTTCCTATATAATGTTGTGAAAGGTACGTGGAATTTCCTGGACATTTTTTGGCAACTTCCTGTGAATTTATTGTTTGAAAGTGGGGAAAAAAAGGCTGCAGGTGGCCCCTGCCTATCTGTCAGGACAGGTGGAGCATGCCTGGGCACCTCAGGAACTGAGAGCAACACCCCCTACTGCCACAGACACCACTGCTGCACAGGTGTTCCACCACCACCACAGTCACTGACATAGCAAGGATGGCTTGCTGAAACCACAGAAAGAGCCTCTGCCACTGTACAAATGGCCTGATGATGACTAGACTGCATTGACACGAGAAGAGTCACCAGCAGAGCACAAGGAAAGAGGTGAGGAAGCACAGACCTGCAAACCAGTGGCCCAAACCACAGGGGGACTTATGCTGCCACACACAGAAGCACACTGGGGGTTGGGAGGTACATGCACAGCCCACATGACTGCCTTGATATGGGGAAAGGCACATGCAGAAACCCTTGAGAGTGCAGAAACCCAGCCTACCCAAACAGAGTAAGGAAGAAAATTCCCAATCACCACCAACCCATACCCAAACTGGGGGAAACAAGGACCCACGAGGAGGCACTATCTGTAGGAAAGAGGAAAAGGAAATCTACCCAGGTCACCCATTCAAACTGGGGAGTTCCAGTATACCCCAGTGCAACCATCAGGGTCAGGGGACACTAGCTGGGGTGCCAACAAGCCCACCCAGGGTCACCCACTACAGCCAAAGGAGTGTTTCCCAAGAACTTGGGAGCTTGCCTACATCCTTGGTGAGCCAACAGTGTCACTAACCTCAGCAAAAAATCACTAAGTGCCCCAGAGCCTAGGCCACAAAGGCACTCATGCAACTCCAACACTAAACACAGCCAAAGTACCCGCATAGAGACTACACTATTGCATCTATACAGAACCAATAGTAAAACACCCTACTCAATGGCCAATATAAAACACATATTCAAGAGGAAGTCTATCTCCTCAAAGCCCACTCCAGAGTAACAGAAGAAGCAACAGCTATACTAAATGACCAGACAGCAATGTAGAGATACTAGAAATACAAAATAAATAAATTAATTAATTAATAAAAAGATACAGAGAGAGAGAATATGACACCACAAAAGGAATACAACAATTATCAAGTACTAGGCTCCACAGAGCACAAAACCTTGAAATGACTGAAAAGGAAGTCTGAGTGACAATCCTAAGGAAACTCAACAAGATACGAGAAGACTCAGTTTGATGACACAAAAAAATGAGAAAATGTGTCCAGGATCTGAATAAGAAAACATACAAAGAGATTAATGTGTTAAAAAAGAGTGTAGCAGAGCTCCTGGAACTGAAGGATTCATTCAGTGAAATAAAAAACACAAGTGAGAACTTAAAGAGCAGGCTAGAGCAAGCAGAAGAAAGAATTTTTGACTTCGAAGATGGTCTTTTTGAAATAACACAGGTAGACTAAAAAAAAACCAATTTTTTTTTAAATGAAGAAAGTCTAAGAGAGCTAGCAAACAACCTGAAGTACACAAACATCTGAATCATGGGTGTTCCCGAAGGGGAGGAGAAAGGAAAAGTCATTGAAAACCTATTCAAGGAAATAACAGAAAACTTCCCAAGTATAGGGAGAGATATAGACCTACAGAACTAGGAGGCTAAACAGTGCTCAAACCTATTCGATCCATAAAGGTCCTCTCTCTGACACACAATAGTCAAACTGGCAAAACTCAAAGATGAAGAGAGAATCCTTTAAAAAGCAGGAGAAAAGCATCAAGTCACCACAATGAAGTCCCGCTCAGACTAACAGTAGACTTCTCAAAAGAAACTCTACAGGCCAGAAGAGAATGGGATACTATATTCAAAATACTAAAAGAAAAACCCTGTAAGCCAGGAATACTATACCTTGCAAGGCTACCCTTCAGAAATGAAGGAGAAATAGAGTAGTTCTCAGACAAACAAAAACTGCAGGAGTTCACCACAACATGACCACCCTAGAAGAAATCCACAAGGGAGTACAGCATTTGAAATCCAAAAATGATAATCACTACCATGAATATAAAAGAAAGAACAAAACCCACTAGTAGAACTAAATGCAAATGAGAAAGAAAAAAGAAACTATCTCACCACCTCAAAAAACAATGAACTCTGAAGACAAACAATAAAAGGGAAAGAAAGAAAAGACATTTAAAATATCCAAATGAAAATCAATAAAATGCCAGAAGTAAGACAATACCTTTCAATACCAACCCTAATATAAATGGATTAAATTCCCCACTCAAAAGATAGACTGACTGATTAGATTAAAAAGCTAGACCTAACTATATGCAGTTTCAAGAGATTACCTCACCTGTAAAGACACACACAAACAAATAGCGAAGGGATGGAAAAAGATATACCACACAAATGGAAAGTAAAAATGAGCAGTAGCAGCTATTCTTATATTGGATAAAATAGGCTTTAAACCAAAAACCATAAAAAGAGACAAAGAAGGCCACTATATAATGATAAAGGGATCTATCCAGCAAGAAGACATAACAATCATAAACTGAACCACCCAGATATATAAAATAAACACTATTAGACTTAAAGAAATAGACCCCAATACGATGAGAGTTGGAACCTGATCACCTCCATCTCAGCTTTAGACAGATCATCTAGGCAACAAATCATCAGAAAAACACAGGATTTAAACTACATGTTAGACCAATTAGACCTGGCAGACATCTATGGATATCTACAGAACATTTCATCCAACAACTACAGAATATACATCTGTCTGATCAGCACATGGAACATTCTCCAAGATAGACCACATGTTAGGTCACAAATCAAGTTTCCACAAATTTTTAAAAATTGAAATCATTTCAAGGATCTTTTTAGACCACAACAGATTAAAACTAGAAATCAATAAAAAGCTGAACTCTGGAAACTACACAAATATGTGGAAATTAAACAACATGCTCCTAAATGACTTATGGGTCCAAGAAGAAATTAAACAGGAAATTAAAAAATATCTTGAAACTAATGAAAATTAAGACACATCAAACCAAAACCTTGGGATACATCAAAATCAATACTAATAGGCAAGTTTATTGCAATAAAAACTTACATCAAAATACTAGAAAGATTCCATATAAAAAAAAAACCTAATGCTACAGCACAAAGAACCAGAACAACCAGAACAATTCAATCTCAAAATAAGTAGATGGAAAGAAATAATTAAAATCAGAGCAGAATTAAATGAAATAGAGACCCCCAAAATGATACAAAGTATCAATGAAACAAAAAGTTGTTTTTTGAGAAGAGAAACAATATAGACAAACCTTCAGCTAGGCTAACTAAAAAAAGAGAGAAGATCCAAATAACAAATATCAGAAATGAAAAAGGAAAAATTACAACTGATGCCACAGAAATACAAAGAATCATTAGAGACTATTATAAACAACTATATGCCAACAAATTTGAAAACCTGGATGAAATGAATAAATTTCTGGGCACATACAAAATACCAAGACCAAACCAAGAAAAAAAGGAAATCTGAACAGACCAAAAAAACAAGCAAGGAGATTGACAGTTATCTTCAGCCTCCAAACAAAGAAAAGCCCAAGAATGGATGGCTTTACTGCTGAATTCTGCCAAGACTTTAAAGAGAAATTAATAGCAATTCTCTTCAAACTATTTCAAAAAACCAAAACACAGGCCATTCTCCCAAACTCATTTTGAGACCAGCATCACCCTGATACCAAAACCAGACAAAGATACAACAACAAAAAAGAAAACTACAGACAAATATCCCTGATTAACACAGACACAAAAATTCTAAACAAAATATTAGCAATCAGAATACAGCAACACGTCAAAAAATTTATACACTATGATCCAGTGGGATTCATCCTAGGGATGTAAGATGGTTCAACATATACAAATCAATACAAGTCATACACCATATCAACAAAATTAAGGACAAAAATTAAACAATTATCACAATATATGCAGCAAAAGCATTTGACAAAATACAGCATCTCTTCATGATAAAGACTCTCAGTAAACCAGGTAAAGAAGGAAAGTATCTCAACACAATAAAAGCCTTATACAGCAAACCAACCACCAATATCATCCTGAGTGATATTGCTAAACAGGAACAAGACAAGGATGCCCACTCTAACCACTCATATTTAACATAGTACTGGAAGTACTAGCTAGAGCAATCAGGCAAGAGAAAGAAATAAACGGCATCCAGATTAGGAAACACAAAGTCAAATCGTCCCTGTTTGCAGATGACATGATCTTATATATGGAAAAACTTAAAGACTCCACAAAGACTCTTAAAATGAATAAATGATTTCAGTAAATAGCAGGATACAAAATCAATTCACAAAAATCAGTAGTGCTTTTATACACTAACAGGAACTAGCAGAAAAAAATCAGGCAATTTACAATAGTCCCCCCAAAATAAAATACTTAGAAATAAACTTCACCAGAGAGGAGACATCTTTACAATGAGAGCTACAAATCACTGCTGAGAGAAATTAAAGAAGATACAGAAAGATGAAAAGACATTCCATGCTCTTGGGTTGGAAGAATTAACATTGTGAAAATGTCCATACTAGCCAAAGCAATCTACATTCAATGCAATCTCCATCAAAATGTCAATGACATTTTTCACAGAAACAGAAAAATAAATCCTAACATTCATGTAGAACAACAAAAGACCCTGAATGCCCAAAGCAATCCTGAGCCAAACTAATAAAGCCAGAGGCATAACACTACCTGACTTCAAATTATACTACAAAGCTATAAGCACCAAAACAGCATGATACTGGCATAAAAACAGACACAAGAACTAATGGAATAGAATAGGGAACACAGAAATCAACCCACATAATTATAGTGATCTGACCTTTGACAAAGGCTGTAAGAACATACATTGAGGAAAAGACACCCTCTTCAATCAATGGTGCTTGGAAAATTTGACATCCATATACAGAAGGATTAAACTAAACCCATACCTCATACAAAAATCAACTCAAAATGGATAAAAGACTCAAATATAAGACCCAAAACTATAAAACTCCTAAAAGAAAACATAGGGGAAGTACTTCAGGAAGCAGGACTGGGTGAAGATTTTATGAATAAGACCCCAAAAGCACAGGCCAAAAGAGAAAAAACAAAGAGTTTATGCATAGTGAAAGAAATAGTGAACAGATAGAAAAGACAACCTACAGAATGGGAGAAAATATTTGCAAACTATGTATCTGACAAGGGATTAATATCCTTAATATACAAAGAACTCAAACAACTTAACAGTAAAAAAATGAGTAACCTGTTTAAAAAATGGACAAAGGAGCTGAATAGGCATTTCTCAAAGGAAGATATACAAATGGCCAACAGACACATGAAAAAAATGTTCAACATCACTAAGCATCAGAATAATGTAAATCAAAACCACATTGAATTATTATCTCAGCACAGTTAGACTGCGATTATCAAAAAGACAGAGAATCAAGTGCTGACAAGGATGCAGAGAAAGGGAAACCCTCCTACACTGTTGTGGGATTGTAAATTAGTGAAGCCATTATGGAAAACAGAATGGAAGTTCTTCAAGCAATGACAGGTAAAACTGCCACAGGATCCAGCAATCCCACTGCTGGGTATACATACCCAAAGGAATAGAAATCAACATGTTGAATGGACACCTACTCCCATATTTATCACAGCTCCATTTACAATAGCCAAGAGTTGGAATCAACCCAAATGTCCATCCCCAGATGACTGGATAAAGAAAATGTGGTATACATGGTAATGGATTACTACTCTGCCATAAAAAAGAATGAAATTCTGCCATTTGCAGCAACATGGATGAATTTAGAGAAAATTATATTAAGTGAAATAAGTTCAGCACAGAAAGAGAAATACTGCATGTCCTCTCTCATAAGTGGGAGCTAAAATAATAAAACAAATAAAATAAAGATACAAAAATCACAATTTGTCGAACTTTCAAAAGGAGAACAGAACTGAGGAGTATAGGTGTAGGAAAGAGGGAGGGGGGTGGTTAGTGAGAAACTGGGAAAGGGCCAGAAATAATGATTACAATGTTTAAGGTTGAACTTAGGAGTTATTCTGATTTGAGCATCACATATTACATACAGGTATTGACACTCAACACTGTACCCCACTGATATATACAATCAATTATGTTTCAATAAAATAAATAAGTAAATAAAGCTTCCAAATCACTTCTCATGATGTAACATCTTCCCTTATCTCTGTGGGTATTAATTATAATGTCTTTTAAGTTTTCTTTTACTCCTTGCATTGTCTTTGTTTCTTCCAAGTACCTCTTTTCCTTCTGTTTGTTTTTCATTTCTCTCTTTCATTTCAGGTACTTCTCATAATGTTCATTGACTCTTTGTTTCCCTTTCACGTTTAAAAATGAGGGCCTAAAAAGCTGATTGAAAGTCCTGTGCATATATTCTGAGTTTCTTGATTAACATACATCACTCTAAACTAACCAGGAAGTATTCCAGACTTTTTATTATAGTTGCCCAAATTTCAGCATATTTTGAGTATATTTTGGCCTTTTCTCTGTATCAGTTATGTTTTTGTTTTTGTTTTTTCTCCACAGACGTACCCTCCAAACATCTATCAAGGTGATACAAGGATACTTCAAAAATTCCATGGAAAAATGGAATTGATAGGCAATATGAATCTTTCCATGAACTTTTTGAGGTACCCTTGTATAAGCTTAGCTACTGACATTTTTAAGCTAGATGGAAAAATGGAGCTAGGGCGGGAAATCTTACCTTAATCCCTGTTTTCACTTAATCTCTTTCTTTTAAGTATAGAGCTTCACCTCTTTCCTGAGTGTCCCCAAATCCACAGCCTCTCTGTTTTAATTTCTCAAGAAAATATACCTCCAGTTTCTTTCATTGGTGGAGGAAGAGAGCTAGGTGAGCTAAATACTTCTGTGTGGACTTTTACATAGTCTTGACATCATCAATCCAGCCAGAAATCTCAATAATTATTATTAATTTTTAACTGGAAAAGAAAAAGAATGAGATGATTAACTCAGCCCCTATTATGTCTCTGACACTGTGTTTTCACTATATTTACATTGTCTCATTTAATCTTCTCTACCTTATGAGATACATTATCCCTATTTTATAGAAGAGGAAGCTGAAGCACAAGCAGGAGAGGCTAATTAAGCTTCCCAGCATCACAGAGCTATTAAGCGCTGGGAAATTCAATATAATTTATTACTAAAGTTCATTAGACTTTAATCAAAGTTTGTATAGAAGTTCCAAGGTAGGGCACCAGTGTGTTGAGAATGTCTTTATCGGTCAAACTGATGACCTCCTGAATGCTCACAGACCTGACACACGTGATCCCATCTTGGTGATTCCCCAGGACATAGGCATCTTTTCTAAGGTGGGGACCGGCAGTAGTTGCTGTCCCTACTGCTCAGCCGCGCTACATGGGCGTTCTTTCTGTGGTCTGGTGAACTCCCTGGTCGGTGGTCAGCAGTGGGACATTGAGAACTTGCTGTTCTCAGGACACACTAACCTCTACCCCTTCCCAGGCTAAGGAAATCTCTCAAAAGTATTTACATCACTCTCATCTCTACCTTTCAGGGACATGAATATCATAATCTCTATAATAAGTTTAGGGCTTTTACCAAAAAAATAAGGAAGAGCCATAGATCTAGAAAGCTTCTGTTTCCCACTCTACAGAAATGTCTGAGGAAATGATTGAGCCTAATCATTTTTCTTGAAATGAGAGATAAGAGAAATAAAGGGTGAAAAAACTGAATTAATATTTTGATAAATTATTCTGTCACATACATACTTTTAAAAAAAAANAAAAAAAAATTTAGTCACTTCAGCCAGCTCTCTGTACAGCAGCACTAATTTTCAAAATTATGTCCTTTTGTTCTATGTTGAGGCCGCTTGCAACCACACAATGTGAATTGCCTTTTTTTTGAGAGCTTGGCAATCTCTCTAGTAGACTTCCCTTCCAGTTGTCTGATGATGCTGTGTCATGACTGATTTTTCTCCAAACTTCTTGAAATTTGCTTCCTAAACTAAACTTCAGACTAAGCTTGGGCTTTCCTCCTCTAGCTATTATAAACTAACACATGTGGCAGCTTTCTATCCAAAAGCCAATCTCTTTCATTTCTCTATATGTTTAGGCCGCAAACATCAGTTCCCCTATACACTTTCTCCGTCTTAGGAATGAAGTTGTCCAAAGGACAGTCAAGAGTTTGTCAGATACCCTTAGCTGAAAGGGTGTTTTTGCAAATGTTGTGGGGTTGGCTTTGTGTCCTTTCTTGGATGGGACATTTTGTTTGTTTCTGTAACTCAGCCCTGATGCTTGTCATGCACATCTACTGTGATGCCACCTCTGTTCATCTCTGGCTATCCTCATGAAAATAGGCTCTAAAATCTAATTTGCATTCTTTCACAGTATATATGCTCTTGACTAGAACTCTGACTAAAAGATGTATTCTTTTTGAATAGGGCTCACCCTTAAGTCACCATTTTCCAATCTTCAGTTTCAACACAGATAGTCTTAGTAATTCTTATAAGATTAGTATTTATCTGATGTGATCATCTCAATTTTACACATTAATACGTAGATACACATTTTCATGTCCTCTTTATTACTGTTTCATTTTTAGAATTACTAAATACTTGATATATTTTCCTTTATTTACACTATAACATTATCTTAAAGTATTTTCTCTCACCTTCTCCCTAGTTCAGTGCTGTTTAATTGATAAATCTAGAAGACCATACCTTCTCAAAGCTCACAGTGCATAAGGAGCACCTGTAAAGCAAATTTAAAGATGTAAATTCAGTGACTCCCAACCCCCTTTTCCCACTGGGCTCAGTAAGTTGGTGTTAGGGCCCCAGAATTGGTATAATAGGCAGTGATTCTAATGCAGACCACACTTTCAGAAGTACTATTTCAGACAAGCAAATGTTCCCCCTTCAGTGAGATGGGCTACATCATCTAAAATCCATCACTCCAATATCTCAGTGTATTGTCTAGAAATCCAAATGATTGCCAATACCATCTGCATAACCAAATGTTCAACTCCAAGATCATATTTCTCTTCTAAAGTCTTGCAGATAGGAAGAAATATTGAAAATACCACCTGGGATCTGTAGTCTATTTACTTCCTTTAACTTCCTACCTAAAGCTTCAGAAAGAATTCTGTTTTCAAATGTCATCAACTCTGAAATGTCAGGAAAGAGTGAGAAGTGTTTAGCCATCTTACTAAACTATCTTTCCTCTATGTGATACATGCTTTGGAAAAACAGGACATCTCCTGAATGATAAAGATGTTTATTTGCATCTAAATGAACCGGTAGGAGGTTACCAACAACCATGACAACATGTCCCTGCCTCCTGAGATCAATGGCAAGATTTTTTTAATCAAAATTATCTGAAAATCATCCTACTAAATCATGATCTTTTTCAGAAGATGTGAATTCTGTAAATCAGTGATTCTAAACCAAGTGCAATTTTGATCCCAGAGGACATTTGGCAATGTCTGGAGATATTTGTGATTGTCATCAGTGGGAAATGGAGGAGCTATTGGCAACTAGTGGGTGGAGACCAAGGATGTTGCTAAACATATTACAACATACAGGAAAGCCTTGCTCCTTCAACAGAGAATAAATGTAAATAGTGCACAGATTGAAAATTGCTCTATAGAAAACAAGCATCATAACTTCTGTGAATTTATAATAACTAAAATATTTTTGTTGCTTTAAAAATGTATATCATGTTAGATTAGTGTCATGACTTTTGAAACTTCATCTCATGATTCAGCTTTTGGCTTCCTTTTATAACCTCTTATTTCATATATTACTTTTGTCTTAGTCCCTTTCTGTCGCTTGTAACAAAATATATGGAAATGGGCAATTTGTAAGAAAACAAAATTTATTTCTTACAGTTTGGGAGGTTAGGAAGCCCAAAGTCCAAGGAACACATTTGGTGAGCTTCTTGGTGGTGGCAACAGTGACATAGGGGTCTCATTTGGCAGAAAATGGTGGAGTAGAGCCAGCTCCTGATGCACTCTCCTTTTTAAAGCCCTCATAACCACACCTATGACCAACATTTTTAATCCATTCACTAGGAATGGTCCTTGGGATCTAATCACCTCTTCAAGGCCCCACCTTTCAATTACCATAATAGGATTTCCCACCTTCAACAGTTACAGTGAAAATTAAGCTTATAATTTATGGACTTTGGGGGACATAAGTCAATCAACCCACAGCATCATGGAAATCTGTGTTTTTGTACGTCTAGCAACTCTTACCTTGGGAGAACAGCATCTTTCCTACTCTATTAGTCAGTTTCTGCTACTTATAACAAAATACCTGACAGTGGGTGATTTATAACGAAAAACAAAATTTACTGCTTACAGTTTCTGAGTCTGGGAAGTCCAAAGTCCATATGGTGGTAGTGACAGTGACCCAGGGGTATCACATTGCAAGATGGTAGAATCAGAGAGAGCAGAAAGACAGCCTTTCTTCTCTTTTCTTTTAAAGCCCTCAGAAACAAGCCCCTGGCCACCATTTTTATCCATTCACCACAGCATGGCCCTATAATGTAATCAAGGCTTTACCTTTCAATTGCCGTAATAGGATTTCCCACCCTCTTAACAGTCACAGTGGGGACCAAGTTAGTATGCATTCCTCAAAGCCCTGAAGCCTTTGCTTCAGAGTCCACTCAATATAAACAATATTTTACAGCAGTGCTGCTCAAAAGGTGATCTGCTTTTCCTGGAGCATCAGCAACATCTATGACTTATTAGCAATGCAAATGTGGGCCTCACACAACTGCAGTGATTCTCAAATTTTTGAATACACAAAAATCACCTTGAAAGCTTTTTAAAATGAAGATCTCTGGATTGCACTCCAGAGGTTCAGTGGGTGTTGGATGGGGCCCAAGAATTTGCTTTTCTAATAAGTTCCAAGGTGGTGTTACTATTGCTGCTGTTCCTTAGACTGTTCAGAACAGCACTGTGAGAACTTATCGCTTCTTCTGCCCTTTAACATTTATCTTATCTAACATAAAACTCAACTGCTTCAGTTTCAAATAATAATTTAAAAAAATAAAAACACCTCAAACTGGCTTAAGTAACAAAGGAAATTTATTTCCTCATGCAAATTGTAGTTTAGAGGTTCAGAGCTTCAGCTATCCCAATTATATTGCCAACTCTCTGGTTCTTTCCAAGTAAATGACCTTTTTTTGAATATTACTGAAAACCATGAAGCTGTCAGGTCAGGTATATATATAATAAATAGAAAATATGAGTAAGTATAAAGGAGATTCAATCAAGTAGACAGAAATAGAGATGACTGGGGATATGTGACAATGTGCATATAAAGGCCATGGGGGTTTTGTAACCTGGTTCAGGATCCACTCAAGTGATCTTATTAGGATACTCTCATTTTGAAATATGAAACACACAGGGTAATAAAGACTGGGAAAACATAAAAATCCCATAAAAGAAATTGTGTTATGTTTTATTAATCCAAATCTTAAAATATCTGATGGTGTCTACAGAAATCAGTAATATTGTATTCTTTTTCAATAATACTCTTCTGCCTTGGGATGTTTAACTGTGTTAACTGTCATTTTTCCACACACACACAAAAAATAAATAAAAATAAAGCCATGATGCCTTGTATTGGCGATGTCTTCAGTTGAATAAATCCTCTGAGGAGTACAGAGTTGATTTATAGCTCCATTTGAGGTGTTTGCTTTACTGATGGTCTTTTCTCTTTCAATCCAGCATGGTAAAGCACTGTCAAAGAAAACAAATGACTCAGACTCTATGTGCTATGTCAGTGCATAGTTTATCTGCCGTCCTTCATGTTCTTCCCTTGTGCACATCTAGCAATGTCCTCTCAAGGTCATAGAAGCAGTAAGCAGACACTCTGTGCAAATTGGGAATAAAACAGGAAAGCTTTTGGAGAAAGGGCAGCAAAGGAGAAGGCATCTCCTGCCCCACCTCCCCTAATCCTTTTTGGCCTCTTCTCTCAATTCATTAACTCAGGCGCATGTATAGCCAAGACAATTTTTAATGGTTGGATTTTAATCTGCTGCTATAAACAATAATGATGGTCATTGTGGTGTGGTGACTTTGTCAAAGGCCAAGTAAGTGCCAAGACTGTATACTTAGAAAAACAGCCTGTTTTACTGTTTGGGGCATTCACAGCTGACAGATGGGCAGACCACAAGCAAAAGAAAGTAGTGAGACACCTGCTGGCCTGTTCTGTACAGGAGAGGACCAATATTTTGTGGGATCACAAGTTTTTACTATTTGGGGCACCTCTCTAAGAAAAATGAATGCAAGATAATATAAAATTGTGTAAAAAAAAGTGTTTAGAAAATGAATAAAATAAATGGTAACAAATTACAAATGTAAAAGTGTTTACAGATACCACAAATATCACAAAATTCAGAAAAATAATGTAATTTTCTCATTAATAAACACTGGGTTTTCTCCATTATATCCCTCCAATTCTAGGTGCCATGGGGCACCAGCAAAATAACTGGCCTTGCAGATTCACATTATGCCACTAGGTAAGTTGTTACAGTGAGCGGTTAGAAATATAACTGAAAGTCATCACTATACTTAATGATAACTTAGCTAGTCACAGTAGGGACTGCGAAGCTGTAAATTTCCTCACTAAACACAAACAAAATGTATTCTTATTTCAATTTCTCCTTAGCCATAATCTAAAAGTGCCCATGGCTTCTCTAATGCCACCTCATAGAAAGTAGAGTATGTCAGGGGGAGTTGGAATAGAAACCTGTGGGATCTGATGCTATCTTCAGGTAGACAGAGCCAGAGTTAAATTGGAGGATACCCAGCTGTTGTCAGCTAAAGAACTGCTGGCTTGCTTGCCAGTGGGGAGAAGTCCCCACATATTCGGTCACAGAAGTAGGTCTTCTGTGTTGATGATTGTGCTGTAGAAGTAGAAGAAAGACAGTGTGTGTTGTTCTCACTCTCTCTCAATTTTGTTTTTAAACACTCACTCAGCAACCCTAAGAGACCAGTAGTTGCTCTAATCTCCAAAAGGCAGAGTGCAAAGTAATGCTGCACAACTGCATTCCAGCTGTGCTTGTCTCCAGTGCCTCTCCAGCCACACTGTGCTCTCTTCCATCTCTAACTTGTATGTGTGTGTGTTGGGGAAATAGAATAATTTAATCAGGCCCCCCTTGCCTGCCTATCCAGTTGGGGTTGGTGTGGCACATTCTTTGTAAGCAAATTGTGTGTGGTGAGGTGCAGTTAGTGAGCACGGCACCGTGGTATAGCTGGAGTCTACCTCGGGCATCTGCTCCATGCAGCCATGCTCTCAAACCTATGGCTTCCAAGGACCTTTTGCCCAGTTACCTAGCTCATAGGCCTGCATGTGAGGGGTCTGGTGACCCAGGTCTGGTGGAGCTGGGGAAGGTGCAGCTAGATGCCTGGTGTGTGAGGGGTCTGGTGACCCAGCCTGGCGTGTGAGGGGTCTGGAAACCCATCCTGGCATATGAAGGGTTTGTGAGCCAGTCTGGACAACAGGCTCAAGGGGTCTGTGAGCTCCAGACCCAGCCCTAGCCTGACAATTGTCTCAGAAGGCAGGATTATGGGCAGGTAGAAGAGCTCCACAATTGGCATAGTCTGCAACAGGATTCTGAGCAGGTACAGGAGCCAAAAGCCCTTAGAAGAAGGAGGAAATGTGGCTACTTTTGAATGGCCACCTTCCTGTTGACTGGAATCTGGTTGCTACACACTGTATTTCAAGGCAGCATAGACCAGGCATTACAATGGAAACTCCTTGGGAGGGGGAGGAAATGTGGCTATGTTTGAGCATGTGGTGCCTGGTGGCCACTTTTCTACTGACCAGAGTCTGGCTGCTGTTAACTATGCTGCAAACTGATTGAGATTTGCAGCAGAAAGTAGGTTAGTTGGAAGCATAGATGAATGTACTAGAGGACGATGTGCAGTGACTGGCCACTTCCGTCCCTCACACCAGGGAAGATAACCAACACAGTGGTGAGTTAGGCAAGTTCCGCATCTCCTGGAATGACCTGCTCATTAAAGTCAAGCACAAGCAGCTATGGGGACTTAGGGGTGGATGGTGTAATGTGCTCTGGAGACAATATAGTAAATGCATGTCACATTAGTCTGAAGGCAGATGGCTCGCTGGGTGCGACTTAAACCTGAGAAGGCTCAGAGGGTACCACTTAAACACAATGGTTGCCCAGGTGCCATATAAACCCAAGAAAGCAGATGGCTCGATGGGTCCCATATGAACCTGAGAAAAGAGTGACTGAATGAATGCAGTTGTTTGAACTCTGGGCAAATGCTGCAGAACTGCCTAAGACTGAGTGAATAGCCAGTGTAAGCCAAGCTGATGCAAGTTATTCAGGAGCTGGGGAAGGTGCAGCTAGATGCTAATAGCCAAGGCCCTAAGGGCATTTCCAAAGTTTGGGAGAGCACCCCTCCTATCACAGGAGCCTAGGAGAACTGAGTTTCTCCAGAGGACAGACGTGGGGACCTGCTGCCCTCAGCAAACTGTTCCCTGCATCCCAGCCACTCTGGCTGGAGCAATCCTGCCTCAGCACCTCCTAAGAGCAAAAGCTGAAAACCTTGGTGGCATTCACATTGTGTTAAGTTTGCAGGCCAGCAGTATGTGAGAGCAGTGGAGGCGTGGCAGCGTCCACCCAGATTTTGAAAGATGTATAAATATGCCGGGGGACTCAGGCAGAGACCTGCTGCAGGGGTAGAGCCATTGCAGAGGTCATCTACAGACCAGTGTAGAGCAGAAAAGTGGGGTCAGAGCTGCCCACAGAGAACCTCCACTGAGGAAATGTCTAGTGGAGCCAGGATGGCAGGACTGCCACCAGGAGCCCAGAACCATGGGGCTGCTGGCAGTGTGCAGCACCAGCCTGGAAAAGCCACAGGCACCAGGGCAGCTCAATAGGCTGCACTTGGCAGACATGTAGGAGTGAGGTTGCCCAACGCTTTAGCGGTCCAGGTGCCCCAGTGTGCTTAATGTTTGCCTGTTTGGGTTTTGTATTTGTTTGGGGCCTGTTTTTCCTTTCTATTCCTCCCTTCTGGAATGGGAATATGTACCCAATGTCTGTCCCACTGTATCTTGGAAGTAGATAAGCTTGTTTTTGACTCTTTACAGGATCACGGCTGAAAGGAGTTTTGCCTTTAGTCTCAGATGAGACTTTGGACTTTTGAGATGGTGTTGCAACAAGCTAAAGGCTTTTGGAACTGGGATGGAATGTGTAATGTGTCTTTTATCATCACTAAGGGAACATCGCAGAAGATTCTGAATACGTAGATTGTACGGCGAGGGATCCTGAAGGGGTGGATTGTTGGGAAAACGGAATAATTTTTTTTTCTTTTTTTTTTGTCCTTTTTGAGACCGGCTGCACCGCGCTCAGCCAGTGAGCACTGTGAGCGCACGGGTCATCCCTATATAGGATCCGAACCCACGGCAGGAGCGCTGGTGCGCTCCCAGCGCCGCCCTCTCCTGAGTGCGCCACGGGCTCAGCCCGGAAAATAGAATAATTTAATCAGGCTCCCCTCGCCTGCCCATCCAGCTGGGGGTGGTGCAGCGCATTCGTTGTAAGCAAATTGTGTGTGTGTGGGTGGAGTTAGTGCACACACATGGTGCTATGGTCTTGGCTGGTGTCTGCCTCTGGTGTCCACTCCACGTGGCCATGCTCTCAAACCTACGGCTTCCAAGGACCTTTTGCCCAGTTACCTAGCTCATAGACCTACATGTGAGGGGTCTGGTGACCCAGCCTGGCGTTTGAAGGGCCTGAGAACCCATCCTGGCATGTGAAGGGTTTGTGACCCAGTCTGGACAACGGGCTCGAGGGGTCTGTGGCTCCAGACCCAGCCCTAGCCTGACAATTGTCCCAGTCGGC
Source organism: Galeopterus variegatus (assembly GCF_000696425.1). NCBI lineage: Eukaryota > Metazoa > Chordata > Mammalia > Dermoptera > Cynocephalidae > Galeopterus > Galeopterus variegatus. Next base: position 16,590 of record NW_007744002.1, read on the forward strand.
AGGATTATAGCAGGCAAAAGAGCAGGACAGTGTTCTATTCCTTTGGCTGGTAATATTTTCTCCTATTCACTCTTTTAGTCATTTCCCTCCCCTCTGTCACCTCCTTCTTTGTCCAAACCTTACTTGGCACTACTTCCTCCAGAAAACCTTCTCTGTCCAATACCACATAGGGTAAATGACAGATCTCCTGCTTTTCTCCTTGTGAGCAACCATCACACTGCATTACAAATGCCTGCTTGTATATCTCTTTCACAAAATTATAAAACCCCTGAGGGTCTGGGCAAATTCTTATTCATTGTTGTATCCCCAAAGCTCTAATAGAATTTGTCTCATAGTGTGTGCTCAATATTTACAGATTGAAAGAATGAATGAACTATACTCCATCCTTTAACTACTGCAGGGATCCAGGTAAGTGATCCTTCACCCAACTAGAGTTTTTTTAGTGTGTGTAATGGACTGAATATTTGTGTCCTTCCAAAATCCTCATGTTGAAATCCTAAGCTCCAATGTGTTGGTGTTTGGAGGTGAGTCTTTTGGGAGATAATTAGATCATATGGGTAGAACCCTCATGAATGGGATTAGCACCCTTATAAAAGAGACCCCAAAGAGTTCTCTTGCTCTCTTTCCCCCACAGGAAGATACAAAAATAAGTCAGCATTCTGCAACCAGGATGAGGACCCTCACCAGAACCCAACCACACTGGCACCCTAATCTTGGACTTCCAGCCTCCAGAACTGTGACAAATAAATTTTCTGTTGTTTAAGCCACCTAGTTTATAGTATTTTGTTATAGCACACCGAGCTGACTAAGACAGTGTGTATTGGTCAAATGGAACTGAACTTTTATTTCATTCTCAGAGAAGAGTAGTAACCATTCTGTGAATCAATACCAAGACTTGGGCTGGTGAATGCCACTGGATAATCTTTATATTGACCTTGTGCCTTATGTTCCATAATCCACCATTAATGGGTCAATATAAAGTGATATCCAGAAATTCTGTTAGAAGTAACATAACATTAGAAATATCTGACCACACTCTTTTTTTTTTTTTTTTTTTTTTTGT
>NW_007744003.1:0-237 GCF_000696425.1 Galeopterus variegatus
GGATACAGAGTCTACATTCAATCTGAGAGCAGAGTATATCACATTATAACAAGTAACTGCTCATTTCCCGCAATTCTAGTCTTCTGTTAATCGCTCTGATTTTCTCTATCCCTTACAGAATGTCAAGAATTTTTGTAAGTCATTTGTACTACATTAGCTGCTTTCTGCTCTGGAATTTTTAGGTTTTTTCCTGGGTAAGATGGTGTTGTAGCATCTTCCAGGTGAAAAATGCCCTTC
>NW_007744003.1:5706-14003 GCF_000696425.1 Galeopterus variegatus
TTTTAAAAATTAAAAATGAAAAAGAGAAAAAAATAAAATAAAATAAATGGGTAATTGTACAGCATGTAAATTACATCTCAAAAAGCTATTAGAAAAAAATAGGCAACACTAAACTCTATGATGATATACAAGTAAGAATGATATAAATCAAAGCTGGGGTTAAAAAAAAAAATGAGTGAGAAAAGGTAAAAGGGAGACTCCCTGAGTGCAGGAGTGCAGTTAATGTTTTGTATCTTATTCTGGGTAGTTACAGGAATAAATATACTCTGTAAAATTTCATTGAGCCTTACACCTAAAGAGCTATGTACATTACTGTATCTATCTTTATTTCAATGAAAAAGTTTCTTTTTTAAAAAAATACAACCATAAATTTTTAAAAAACCTCAGTACACTAAGTTAGGGATAATTGATATCCATTTTAGGAATAGGAACGTAAGGAAACTGAGAGGTTAAAATGACTTGCTTATGGTCATGTTCTAAGTTAATGACAGAATTAAACCTTTGTTCCTAATTGTAAATAACATGTTCCATCTAGAAAGGACATCCCCCTCCTGCCCACAACTACTGCTTTTAAAACATTATCATGCTTACTTCCCTGACAGCACTTAAAACCACATAAAATGATTTTATTATTTATTACTGTGTCTTCCCTCAATAAAATGTAAGCTCCATGAGAGTAGGGACCTCCTCATCTGTTCAGTACTCTATCCGCAATACTTAGAACAGTGCCTACTATACACAAGGCGCTTAATAAGTATCCAGAATGAATGAAATCATTATACTCCAACTCTTTCCTATTGTTTGTCTTCTTGAAAATGGGAATTCACTTCAACATTTGTTGAAACGGCAACCAAATGCAGGTCTGGCTATATTACATCTCAAATATTGTTACCAACGTTATCTTCAAGATGGTTAAAAAATGACAAAAAAGATAAACAATTTAACAATAATTCATTATGGAAATGTAAAGTGGAAAAATAGTTCTGTTTAATGATTGATATGAAATAATAAAGACATCAATAAAAAATTTTTTCTAATAATAATAAAGTATTAAAGTTTCTTCTTCAATGAAAAATTACAAGTTAATCTACTAAATATCATGAGTTAAATATGGGCAAAGTTACTGCATTTGAATGAGAATTTAGCATAAATTACAAGATAATCATGCAGATTTTAAGGTAGCCTGTGAAAGCTTTATTAGAAAAACAAAGCAAAAACAAAAAACAACTTGGATGTCCTTTGCCTTAAGATGACTGATCTGAAATTGTCTTGATAGGGATGCTCTATATTCTTTCTTAAGTTCTGTCTTCCTTATATTTTTTAGTGCTTCTTTACTTGAGGAGTTTTCTGTATGTAAATTATTAATATTTTTATTATACAACCTAAATAAATGAGATTGAAAGATTTAGTAAGTAGATATTTTCTCAGAAAAGGTGTTATGTAAATGAAAAAGTTTTATAATTCAATCTTTTCTTTAAAAATCAGACCAGTAAAAAAAAAAGGCTGGCTGTTTAGCTAAGTTGGTTAGAGCACGATCTAATAACACCAAGGTCAATGGTCTGGATCCCTGTACTGGCCATTGCCAAAAATAAATAAATAAAATCAGACCAATATCATCAATGTTTTTAAACTTTCCTTTTAAAACACATTTTAGTGTAATCCATTTTTTTTACAACAGCATTCTTCCTCTAAAAGTATTGTTTATACTATTCACATGTCACTTTGTACACATTATCTCACTTTATTAATATTTTTATGTATATATTTTTGCCAACTACACGTATTTTTTTGTATGCTATGTATTTATATTCCTAGAATGCAGCATAATCTAGGCACATCATAATTGTCTCTTTTAATTGATTAAAAAAAGCACCTAGAGTGGAAGAAACAGCACCAAGTTGGAATTCAGGAGACAAGTTCTGCCCCTGAATTGTGGCCTCCAAACAAAAGCTTTATTACCCTTGGGCTTTGAACTAAATTAGTTTTTAGGTCTTTTATAGCTCTGAGAAGTGAGGCTGCCGATTAGTCAGAATAAAACCCAGGGGCTTTTGTTCTATTTCTTCTCTTAGAAATATTGTTTCCAGTGCTCTTGGAATTGGAATGATCAACCAGCTTACAGATTTATAGCAATCTTTGTGACTTCCTCCTCTAACTACGCAATTACAAATTATTCTACCTACTGCTCAAGAGCATCTCCCCACCACAGTAGGCTGGTGTACGGAATGAAAATAAACTTTAAATAAGTTTATTGGCTACTTCCAATAGAAATAAATAGCTGGTTCTACTAGTTGTTAGGAAAGCAGATGCTAAATCTAGTTTTATAAACAGGGCAGATTTCTCGTTACTCCCTGAGAAGCAAAACATTTTATTTTGCACAATAACTTTTCTTCTTTTGCTTTCTCCACTATTTGCTGTGTGAAAGTAGTATATCCTAGCGTTACTTAATATAATCCACACATTACAAATCCAATGGATTCTTTCTATATACTGTAACATTTCGGTTAAATGCCACCTAGGAACTAAGTTCTTACAAACACGTTACCAAAAACAAACAAAAAACATAACATGTCTACATGTTGTATATTTTCTAATACACTGAAATCATATCTTTTTTAGGAGTTGTGCTCCAAAAAAGTGTATATAGTCAAAATAGCTGAAAATGTTGCTACTTAAATGCCTTAAAGTACTTGAATATCCATAAAGCACTGCATAAATACTTTTCTTTAAAAGCCAAAAAATATAGAATATGTGTTTTTGCTTATGGAACTCTGAACAGTAATAGGTATAAATTAATATATATAGTCATTTACAATATATAACAAGAGTACACATGAAAAATATTTTATGTGTTTAAATAAATTAAAAAGAACATGAGCACAATGTAATCGAATATGCCTTAAACATGTTTACGATGTGATTCCACCAAGTATTCATTTGACAATATGACTGTACTACATTATACAAATAAAATTCAATAGTAGCAAGGAAATACTACAGTCTGATAACAGAGCAACTATTTTCAATCTACTGTCAGAAAAAAAACTTTTACCTTTCTGAGCTTTCATTGTCTGTTCTTCAATCTGCCTTAGACGTTCCATTAGCTCTTCCTTTTCACGTTCTATTCTTTCCTTTTCTTTTTCTGCTATTTCTCTTTTCTTCTTTTCATTCTCTAATTGTGCCCTTAAAAGAAATTGCAATTGCCATGTTACAAATTAATAGATAGAAATATTATTTATATGAAACCTAAATACTAACTGTGACTCAACAAGGAAGAAACTACAGCATAAATACTTTAACAGGTTTTCCATTATATTCACTTGTGTTCAATATATTGCATGGTTAAAAATACAGGACTGTCCTGTTCCATACTCTTATTTGTATAGTTACATGTGCTGGGTTCCAATGACTTTCTTACTGTGGGGTCACAATAAATACAATCAATGACTATTTAAAAAAATATTAAAAACTTGGATATTTTAGGACAATTTTTCAAAGAACAAGACTACGAAAGTATAACTGTCAATTATATCCCTTGTGTTCAAAGCATGACTTGAGTCTGCCTTAACAACATGGGGAAAAATAGGAGATTTACCATTTGCATACAGAATGAACTCTGACAACAAATGATATGACAGCATCAAGAGTTAACTGCACAGTTGCCATACCCCAAGAAACTGCCTTCATTAGATTATCAGGAGCCCTCCTTTGGGGAAATAATAAAGGCTTAAAGGGAATACACGAAGGCCAGTATCCTGAACAGGAAAAGAAACCTGGGGGGGGTAACAATTTTCAATCTTTAAAAATGAATTAATACCAGCTTAATTTCTTGAGTAGTACCCATTCGTGCATTCATGCCTAGATACAAGATGACAAATCAGTTTTATCTCCTTTGACAATTCCATTAGAATGATAGTAGGTGGTTAATGCTGTTTTAAAAGATTATCATCAGAGTTTGGTGGGAAAAAATGTCTCGGTCATTTAGCTGCATCTGCCACAGACTTGATGAAACCGTTTCTTTTAAATATAGCCAAACTAAGTCATCAAACATCTACCATGAGCCTACCATGGGTCAGACTCTGTTGGGGGCCAAAAATATGAAGATGAATAAAAGTCAGATGAGAAACTGTGTTATCAGATAATATTTTCTACTTATTAAGTTTAACCAATATTCAAATCACTACATTAATGAGAATTATTATTTTTTATTTTAACTTCTCAGTATACATTGTCGTTGATTTTCCTGTCCCTTTACCCGCTCCTCTTTCGCCCCCTCCCTCCCAAAGAATAATTTTTTTTTTAGCTTAAAAAATCAGTTATGATCTCATCCCTGAAACTTATCTGAGTATGTTTTAATGTTCCACAAAAAGACATCACTACCATCTGGTCTCAGTTATGAATTTCAGGTACAAAACCATGTTGTTCCTCAAATTCCAATCTGTAATAAACTTATCAGCAAAGTTTTACTATCAAAGCTTTTTTCCTTTTATTCTATAAACCTGAATTTTAAAATTCCTGCAGCTACTAGATATCCATGCACCTCCAACACAGAAAGAGCACTGCTCTGGGGCAAATGGGTAGAGTTATCACAAGTTAGCAAGAGGTCAGATAGACACTATGGTGACCTCCTAGTGCACCAAGCAAAAGCCATGAAGTTTAAGGGTCACACACCTCCCTGCTGGTTTAATGAATTCTTACACCATTTAAGAACCCAGGGCCTGGAGCTCATTCATACAAGGGGAGCTCCATCTCTGTTCTGAGGTTCCCTATAAGGTACTTTCTCAATAGCCAGGAAGAAAGCCAGTACCTATACCCTACTCTGGGACTTGGTCTCACTCTGCAGCACATTCACATCTCTCTCCTTACTCTACTTCAACCTATAAAGTGTATACAGACAAAAAGAGATTTAAGGAGTTGAGAGCTTCCACCCCCCTAGAAGACACGAGTGATAAAGGCTTAAGAGAATGTTTCAGTTTCCCAAATTCCTTGGCCATAAGAAGGGCCTGGTGGCTCCACAGAGGCTGCTGCCCTTTCTGCACAAAGCTGAGAGCAATAGAATAATACTTTTCACATAATCGCTAGTGTGGCCAAGAGCTACTCTTCTCCATGTCAAGCTGTCAGTCACCCTAGGACGTTGATTAGCCTACCCCAACCACTCCCCAGGCTCTGTGCAATCACATCCAGTGCTGCCACAGTTACCCAAGACAGCTGCCTTACTCCTTCTTTTCCCAAGGCCACACAACACTTCTTGAGCACTTACAGCACAAATCAGATCTCAAAACCTGAAGGTTACAATCATAATCCTATTCTGTCAACTCAGAACCTTTCAGGTCCAGCTATGGTATATATGGCCCCTTCTGGGGATGGGAACTGGTTTTATTTAGCTTTTCTCTATTGATGTTTCATTTGTTCTTCTTCAAGGATGGAGGTGAAGGAGAGATGAAAGCAAACAAACAAACAAACAAACAAAAAGACCGTAACTTAGTCACAAGTTGGGGGAGAAAATATTGTCTTTTCTGTCTTGTCTCCCTTATGAAACTGGAAGATCTTGCTTCTCCCCTAAACACTGTTCACTTGGGAGGACTAAACTGGTCAGCTCACTGGCCCCTAAGCATGCCATGCATATTCTTACCTCCACACATCTGTGTATGCTGGCTTCCTCTTCTGAACATACCTCCCCTCTCTCTAACCCTCAAGCCTGTTTCTCATCTTCAAGCCTACTCAAAAAGTTTCTTCTGATTATTCAACCATAAAGCTTCTTCCGATTATTCAACCATAGATGTAGATATTTTTCTTTAGAGTTTGAGTTTGGAAACACTCATTTCAACCCAGTTTTTCTATTTCAAGGGCACAACATATGAGTAAACCCAGTTTTCTGTACTAACATGCAAAAAATATATTTTAGAATACTTTACTTTTTAAAGAATATCAAATGGGTCCAATTACATTTTTCTTAAGTGAATATTAAAAACTAACCTGTTTTCAATTTATATTCAGACTATGAATTAATAATATTAATAATTACTATAATAGCTACTATTTATTGAGCACCAAGTAGTTTGCTAAATGCCTGTATACCACTGTCATTATTTCTTACAAAAACCCTTGAAGGTAAGAATATTATTTTCGTATTAAGAGCAATGGAACACAAGTTCAAAAGTTACTTGTTCAGCAAGTGTTAGAAGATGATTCAAAACCCAGATTCATCTAGTTCCAAATCCTGTTCTCTTTGTATCACTAGCTATGTCCTAGTGATACAGGTAGCCAGCCATGACACAGAATTTCCCATAGCTAACTTACAATTGGTTCACAGATATCTGAATCCAAATTGTAAATGAGGGTCTCAGTTTTTAACTTTGGTGACAATTTGAGCCAACAAAATTGTTCAATAATTACAGAATCAGTCATCATTTGATTTGGATGTGAATAACTTAAGAGCAAAGACTACAGGGAACCACCATCCATGGTATATAATTAAGGTCATTTTCATCGCCAAAAAAAACCCCCAAAGTTATGAGAGTTATGGGGAGAAAATATGGACACATATACCAAGGTACTATAAGGAAAGAGGCCTCCGTGCTGCCCTTTCCCAAGTACTGTTCTTGCCCAAGAGATTCTAGCAGCACAGGCAGCATACCTCTGAGCATTCCCCCAAGTATGTCTGCTGGCTACTTTGTCAAGGGGCTTGACCAAAATTGTTTCCACATATACAGCTGCCATTTTTCTCTCTCTGACCTGTAAAGCAGGGAATAAATGAAGACTTGGGATGCCATTTCTGAAAGACTGCCAATCCCTAGGAGGCTAGTTTAATATAAAATATCCTCTAGGCATTCAAACAAACAGTTGCTGAATTCCTACTGTACATAAAGCAGTCAATAAATGCTTACTAATGAAAAGGTATAAAATTTGTCCAGGAAAGGAACCATGGATTACCGCACCAAAAAAGAAACTTAAGTCTTCTATTTCCATCTAGGCCTTACAGTAACTAAAATACAGCACCATCCCCAAATGGTACTACTTAAACATACTACAAATACTAGAAGCCATATAGCATTCCTCTCTGTGCTGAGAAATAAAGAACATATAGACAAATATAAATAAGTAAATAAACATATAATTAAATAAATCAACATTATGGACAAGCAGAACAGGTAGGCATAACAGAAGGATGAGTATGAGATCCAGAAAACTGCACATAAAGTAACTTCTCCTTTAACTCATGATAGAAGACCTTACAGTAAAAGCTTTAAGGAAAAGAAGATTTAAAAAAATAAAGACTATAAAAAGTTTTTGCCTCTGAAAGAGGTCGATGAAAGGCTATGATGAATAAAAATATATAGAAAAGTAAAGCGCAACAAAAAATATTTTTAAAAAGCATGTAAGACTACAACCACAATGAAATCCTAAGGCACATGACAACAGTAAAATAAAGGACAGAGCTCAGTAAAAGTAACAATCCAACTTAATATCTTTAATGTTGGGATAAGGAATTACTAACAAACTTCATGTCCATATAAAAAATGTTTTGTTAAGCAGCTAACTTCTCTAAGGCAGACAAATTGAGTTAATGTTACAAAATAAGTAAAATTAATATCCAATTACACAGAACATTTAAGAAAAAAATCATTAAATGCAAAGTATAGTAGCAAAAAGATATCTAGCAGAGGACCTACTTAATTACTAGACACAAATCATATTATTTCAAATATGTTTGAAATATGTTTATACATGTTTAGGGAACCTCAATTTTGTTTTTTTTTAAGACCTACTTTATTTCTTAGATTATCATGTTGTTCTATAAAGATTTCCTCAAAAAAGGTTAACTTTAGTTTGGTCTCTAAATTTTTTCAAATAAAGCATAAAGTCTAAATTAACCTAAAAACAGATCTGGGTATTATGCTGCTGGACAGAGGAATCTGGTTCCAGGGTCAATGAGGATTTTATTCAATATCATTCCATTTTAAAAATTACCAATTTAATATACTTAATGGTATCGTTTTAAGTCTAAGAGAAACAAAGTTAAAAATATCAATATCTTTTGCAGACAGTACTAATGTTATACTACTCTGCACAGTGACTTTTCAACTGAGTTCTACAACATCACTAACATTGCTTCAAAGTTAAATATTCAGCATATTTACCTGAAAAACTAAGAAATATAAGTCACAAACGAAAAATATTTGAAATTTCAAACTAGTATATCCAAAACAATGTCTGTCAGTGAAAAGCAAGAATGGTAAAAAAAAAAAGTACATCAGTGAAGTCATGAAAAGCTATTTTTTCGGAAATATCAAAGATTG
>NW_007744003.1:14082-15206 GCF_000696425.1 Galeopterus variegatus
GATGAGGCCCTGCAAACACCGTGTTTCATTAAAAGATCTTTATCAGACTTTAATCTTTTGGGTGGGAGGCGCCCCCGCATTATTGTAAGGTAATTTAAATAATTACTATTTAAAGAATGGAATAGGCATTTCTTAAAAGAAGACATATAAATGGCCAATGGGTATATAAAAAATGCTCAACATCACTAATCATCAGGGAAATACAAATCAAAACTGCATTGAGATATCATCTCACACTAGTTAAGATTGGCCATTATCAAAAAGACAGAGAATAACAAATGCTGGTGAGGATGAGGAAAGAGAGCTCTTACATACTGTTGGTGGAAATGTAAATTAATGCAGACATTATGAAAGTTCTAAACATAGTTTAGAACTAAACATAGAATGACCATATGACCCAGAAATCACACAAGTGGGTACACATCCAAAGGAAAGGAAATCAGTATAACAAAGAGATACCTGCATCCCCATGTTTATTGCAGCACTATTTACAATAGCCAAGATATGGAATCAATCTAAGTGTTCATTGATAGTTAAATGGATAAGGAAATGTGGTACATACACACGATAGACTACTACTCAGCCATAAAAAAAGAAAGAAAGAAATTAAGTCATTTGCAGCAACATGGATGAGCCTGAAAGACATTATGTTAAGTGAAATAAGACAGACACAGAAAGATAAAATACCACATGTTCTCACTAATATGTGGGAGCTAAAAGAAGTGGGCTCATATAGGTAGAGAGCAGAACTGAGGTTACTAGACACTGGGAAAGGTAGAGGCACAGAGGAATAAGGAGAGTTAGTTAATGGATACCAAATTACAGCGAGATAGGGAGAAAAAGTTCTAGTGTTCTATAGCAGTTCTAGGTGTCTACCATTAATAATAATTTATTGTATATTTTCATATGACTGGAAAATATGACTAAAGGAGTTTAAATGTTCTGATTACAAAGAAATGATAAATATTTGCAGTGATGGAGATGCTAATTAGCCTGATTTGGTCATCACACAGTATATACATGTATCAAAATACATGTTCAGGAACTTGTCTAGTTCCTGTTCTTAAAGGAAAAGCTTAAAGCCTCTTCAGCAAATGGTGCTGGGAGAACTGGATATCCATATG
>NW_007744003.1:16223-17645 GCF_000696425.1 Galeopterus variegatus
ATGAAATACTGCCGTTTGCAACAACATGGATGGACCTAGAGAGAATTATATTAAGAGAAACAAGTTAGGCACAGAATGAGAAATATCACATGTTCGCACTTATTTGTGGGAGCTAAAAATAAATAAATACACAAACAACCTGGGGGGAGAGAGGGAAGTAGACAGAACAATTACAATTCCTTGAAGATGATATGACAAGTGAACAGAAAGGAGATTGTTGGGAGGGAGTGGGGAAAGGGAGGAGGGAGGGAGGTTTTGGTAATGGGCCACAATAATCAACCACATTGTATATTGACAAAATAAAATAAAAGTAAATAAATAAATAAAAATAAAGTTGAGCTGTTAAGGTAGAAAAAGGAAGGAAGGAAGGAAGGAAGGAAGGAAGGAAGGAAGGAAGGAAGGAAGGAAAGAAATGACAGAGCTTAGCTTACAGGTTACAAAAGATTTTCCTTGTGCCTATTGTGGGCAGTAGAGTAGTGGGGACTCATAATATTAGTGCCTGGTAAACTAAGATAAAATAATATGATAATGTGTGATTTTTTTGTGGGGGAGAGGTGGCAGCTGGTCAGTAGGTGATAATGTGTGATTCATTTGCATTTAAAAAAAGACCTCTTGAATATTATGCCTTCACTCAAAGGAATGAATTAACAGTGAAATATCAGGCATAAGAGCAGTCAGGGGAAGAAAATATTTTAAAGAAAATAATAATAATAATTGCTTTTACATAAGGAAAAACAACCTGAGGCCACAGGGGCTCATTCCCTCTCTTTTCTGGGGCTCTTGATGTGAGCTTGTTTTGCTGGACTAAGCTAGGTCACAGAAGACAGAAAAAATGGAAAGGAAGAAGAGAAGCCACTAACAGTTACAAAGTTGGTATAGTAATCTGGTTGAGCAATGGAGGCTCTGCAGCATTACTAACTTGGCTAAGAACACCTTTTTTTCTAATTTAATTTTATTTGTATTGGTTATGAATATTCATGGAGTACAGAGCAAATTGTTACCACTTTTGCCTAAGATGTGATGGCCAGATCCATACTGGCAGCATGTCCATTACCACAAATTGTGATTATACCCCGTGTCCCCCACACAATTATCCTCCCAATTATCCAAGACCCACCTTCCCATTCCTCTTTCCCCACTCCACTTTGTATCCCTAGGTGTGTTCTCTCCCTCTACAAGCCCAATGTCCCAGTGTGGCCTTTCTTCCTTCTTCCTTTCTCTCTTAGCTCCCACTCATGAGTGAGTACACATGGTATTTATCCCTCTGCAGTTTGCTTATTTCACTCAACATAAGTTTCTCCAAGCTCATCCATGTTGTTACAAATGGGATAATTTCATTCTTTTTTTTTTTTTCCTTTTTGTCTTTTTTTTTGTTGTTGTTAAATTTTTATTTTGTCAATATACACTGTATATGATTATTAT
>NW_007744004.1:0-328 GCF_000696425.1 Galeopterus variegatus
TAGTATTTTGAATATATCATTCCACTTTCTTCTGGCCTGTAGGGTTTCGGTTGAGAAGTGTTCTGTTAATTTGATGGGGGTTCCTATAAGTGACCTGATGCTTTTCCCTTGGTGCTTTTAGAGTTCTCTCTTTGTCTCTGAGCTTTTCAAATTTAACTATAATGTGTCTTGGGGAGGATATTTTTTGATTGAATCTGTTTGAGGACCTTTCAGCTTCCTGAATCTGAAGGTCTGTATCTCCTCCTACACCTGGGAAGTTTTCTGTTACTATTTCCTTGAATAGTTTTTCAATGCCTTTTCCTTTCTTCTCCCCTTCAGGAATACCCAC
>NW_007744004.1:5219-6261 GCF_000696425.1 Galeopterus variegatus
TTGGAGGAGGGTGGGAGAGAGTGGGGGTATATGTCCAATATCGCTGACATTTCAGTATGCTCCCTGAGGGACTGGCTTCTATCTCGTCTTACACAGTGACTTGTACACAGAAAACTACAAGACATCAATGAAATAAAGAAGACACAAGTAAATGGGAAAGACATCCCATGTCCATGGATAGGAAGAAACAATATTGTTAAAATGTCCATACTGTCCAAAGTGATCTACAGTTTCAATGCAATTTCTATCAAATTCTGATGACAGTTTTACAGAAATATAAATAGCAATCATAAAATGCATATGGAACCACAAAGACCTTGAATATTTAAAAGCGATTTTGAGCAAGAAGAACAAAGCTAGATGTGTCACACTTTCTGAATTCAAAATATACTACAAAGCTACATTAATCAAAATGATATGGTACTGGATTAAAGACAGACATATAAACCAATAATATTCCTAGAAATAAGCTCACAGTCAACTGATCTCTTACTAGGGTGTCAAGCATACAAAATGGAAAAATTACACAGCCTCTTCAGCAAATGCTGTTGGGAAAACTGGGTGTGCAAATACAAAAGAATGAAATTCAACCTTTATCACTCACCATATACAAAAATTATCTGAAATGCATTAAAGATCTAGAATCATAAAATTCGTAGAAGAAAACATAGGGTAAGCTTCATGACATTGGGATTGGGAATTATCTCTTGGCTATAACAATAGCAAAATAAGACATTTGGACTACTTCATACTAAAAAGCTTCTTCACAGCAAAGAAAATGCCAGAATGAAAAGGCAACCTACAGAACGGGAGAAAATATTTGCAAACCATTTACCTGATAAGGGTTTAATATCCAAAATATATAAGGACTTCCTACAGTTCAACAGCAAAAACCAAAAACAAAAGAAAAAATAATGACTAAAAAATCAGCAAAGGAACCAAATAGGCATTTCTCCAAAGAAGACATACAAATGGCCCAACAGGTATGTGAAAACATTCTTAACATGACTAATCATCAGAAAAATGTAAATCCAAACCATAG
>NW_007744004.1:11387-12143 GCF_000696425.1 Galeopterus variegatus
TGTCCCATTTGTCTGTCATTTTCGTTTGTTGCCTGTGCTTTAAAAGTCTTTTCCATAAAATTTTTGCCAAGACCAATGTCTTGAAGCATTTCTTCTAGTTTTTCTTCTAGTAGTTTAACAGTTTCAGGTCTTAACAGTTAAGGCTTTAATCCATCATCTGTCAAACATAATTTTAGAAATGCAGTAGTGGAAAGAAAATTAATTGTATTTTCATTGTATTTACAAATATTTTTGCTCTTTCCTTTGTCCTATTTTCATTTATAATGTTCTGAGATTTCTTCTTTTATCATTTGCATTCTGTTTAGAGAACTTTCCTTAGCAATTCTTTCAGGGTAGGTCTACTGGTGACAAATTTTCTTTGTGTTCCTTCAGGTCTTTAGTTCCCATTTACTTCTGAAGGATAATGTCACTGAATATAGAATCTGGCATTGACATTTCTTTCAGCACATGAAAAATGTTGTGCCTCTGTTTTCTGGTCTCTTTGGTATCTGGTGAGAAACCCACTACCATGTGAATTTTTGTGTGTGTGTGTGTGTGTGTGTGTGTGTGTAAAAAGTTGCTCATTCTCTCTTGCTGCTTTCAAGATTTTTTCTTTGTCTTAGTTTTCTAAAGTTTGATTATAATATTCCTTCATGTGGATTTCTTTAGGTTTGTCGTATTTGGGGCTTGTTCAGTTTCTTCATGTAGGTGTAGTATTTTTTTTTTCAAATTTTGGAATTTTTTTAGTCATTATTTTTTGAAATATCTTTTCAGCCC
>NW_007744004.1:17309-17645 GCF_000696425.1 Galeopterus variegatus
TGTATGTCTTCTTTTGAGAAATGAAAATGTCTTGCCATTTTAAAATTGGAGTTTTAATTTTTTTTTTTATTTTTTACTACTGACTTGCTTGAACTCCTTGTATGTTCTGGATATTAATCCCTTGGGGGTGCATAGTTTGCAGTTATTGTCTCTTATTCTGCAGGTTGCCTCTTTGCTCTGTTGGTTGTTTCCTTTGCTGTGCAGAGGCTTTTTAGTTTGATGTCCCATTTGTCTGTCATTTTCGTTTGTTGCCTGTGCTTTAAAAGTCTTTTCCATAAAATTTTTGCCAAGACCAATGTCTTGAAGCATTTCTTCTAGTTTTTCTTCTAGTAGTTT
>NW_007744005.1:0-17642 GCF_000696425.1 Galeopterus variegatus
CCCCGGGCCCCGCCCAGCAGGTGTCTAGTCCCTCCCACCAGCCCGCAGCTCCTCCTGCCCGCGGGCAGCCCCGAGAGGATTCCCAGTCCTGCCCGCCGTGTTTCGGCCCCTCTCACTGGGCCCACAGCCCGGCCCACCACCGTGCTGCCGGGTCGCGATCACCCCTCCCGGCCCCGCCCAGCCCCGTGCCCCGCCATCCACAAACCCTTCCCACCCCCAGAGAACCGCGCGCTGCGCCTGGTGGACGGTGGCGGCCCCTGCGCCGGCCGCGTGGAGATGCTGGAGCGCGGCCAGTGGGGGTCCGTGTGCGATGACACGTGGGACCTGGAGGACGCCCACGTCGTGTGCCGGCAACTGAGCTGCGGCTGGGCAGTCCAGGCCCTGCCCGGCTTGCACTTCGCGCCCGGCCGAGGGCCCATCCACCGGGACCAGGTGAACTGCTCCGGGACCGAGGCCTACCTGTGGGACTGCCCGGGGCTGCCGGGAGACCACTACTGCGGCCACAAGGAGGACGCGGGCGTGGTGTGCTCAGGTCAGTGCGCGGCCTCGTGGAGGGAGTTCTGGGCTGGCGGGCATTTCCCCCGCCCCCAGGATCCTGACCTGACCCTGCCCCGTGCGCCTCCCCCGCAGAGCACCAGTCCTGGCGCCTGACCGGGGGCGCGGACCCCTGCGAAGGACAGGTGGAGGTGTACTTCCGAGGGCTATGGAGCACCGTCTGTGACAGCGAGTGGTACCCGCCGGAGGCCGACGTGCTCTGCCGGGCCTTGGGCTGTGGGACCGTGGTCGAACGACCCAAGGGTCTGCCCCACTCGCTGTCGGGCAGGATGTACTACTCCTGCACCGGAGCGGAGCCCACACTTGCCAACTGCTCCTGGCGGTTCAACAACTCCAACCTCTGCAGCCAGTCGCTGGCAGCCAGGGTCCTCTGCTCAGGTATCCCTAACACCTGTCCCCCCCTCCACACACACACACAGTTTGGACCAAGAGTTCCACCTGAGTCCAAATCCTAAGAGCTTGCAGCCCAAGGACCACAGCTTGGACTAGATCAGCAATGGCAAATACTGGCATAAGAGGGACCATTGCCCTTACCGAGCCCAGGCAGACATCACTAATCAGTCAGGGCGTTCTTTTCTACAGAGGCTTGACTCAGCCCCAGCATCATGAATCAAATGTTTATAAAGACATTAATACGTGCTAAGCAATGGTCCCTCCCCCTTGACTGGAATTGGCTCAAGAGTTTAAAACAATTTGTGATCCCAGGACTGGTGATCACCATAAAAATAATATTAGGAGACACTAATAATAATGTCCTTGACAGCATCTGGAACCCTAATCATGTGCCAGGCAGTGCCAAGCACTCCGTAGCTCTAATTCCAGCTAAGCCTCATTTTCACTCTATGAGTTGGGTTCTACCATATTTCACCAAATCTAAGATGGCATTGATTATGTCATGCCATTATTATTTTATGTACCATAAAGTAAAACAAAGGCTGTCAAAACAAACTCTTGATATGCCATCAAGTATAATGATTGAGGCCGTCATCCCGATTTCAGAGGCATTTAAGTGTGAAAAGTGTTAGACCTGAAGAAACATGGTATTAGCATTCTTACCGAGTTCAGACATCTGGTTACAAATTCTGGCTCTGAGGCTAGGGCAGTCCCTTAACCTCCTAGGGCTTCAGTTTCATAAATATGTGGATGCTGATACTAGGCACTTCACACAGTAGCTGGGAAATCAGATAATATCTACAAGGGGTTTGTAAGCTCCATTCCATGGTAAGCATACCTGTCAAGTGGGAATGCTGATTATAATAATGAAGATAATGTCAGTTCCCCATTGCCTGAGACCATAAGAACAAATTAAAGACTGAATGGAAAAGGGATTTGTTGTCTGTAGCAGATTATACAGAAAGAAGGGATAATTCATCTGTTAGCCGCTTTTTCTAACCAAAGAGCCTTCCCAGCGTTTAATCTTTGAGCTCCTGCTTATTGCAGGAGGGTGGAAAAGGCCCCAGTTCCAGGTCACTTGTCTGTCCCGTACAGTCTCTAGCACAATGCCTGGCACACAGTAGGTGCCCAGTAATATGTGTTGAGTGATCGGGTGGTGCTTTCTGATAGGTTCCCGGAGTCTGCACAATCTGTCCACCGAAGTCCCTGCAAGTGTCCAGTCGGTCACTCTAGGTGAGTGTTGCTGGCTGTGTGGTGTCAAAGAAGTTTGGGTGTGCACGGACGTGTGTGTGTGCGTCTTTGGGGGGTGGGAGGGACTGATGGTTTGTTCCCCAATCCCCCATCTGCAGCCAATGGACTTGCCTCCTGGGGCTCCCTGGGTACTTTGAGCTCCTGCTACCTCCCCTCCCTGCCAAGTCAGCCCGCAGCTCACTGCGTCCTGATCTTTGGTGGACAGGAGTCCACACCCGCCCCCCAACTCTCCTGTGAGCTCCTGTAGGGCAGGAGGATAGAGCTGGAGAGAGAGCCAAAGCTGGTCTGATACCACCTCGAGCAGAGGTGATCTTGGCCCAGCCAGTGGTGGGGATGCCGAGGCCCAGTTGCTGTGTTTATTATGTTCCAGGCGCCAGGCCTAGCACTTTACAGCCATTATTTCCCAGCCCTTTACTCTTCTCAGCAGCCAAATGGGAGAGTTCTTGTTGCAGCCCTTACACTGAGGAAGAAGCTGAGGCTCCGAGGCTGAAGTGACAGCCAGCTCTGTTGGCCTGAATTTGCATCCAAGGCTCTAACTCCAGACCTCTGCTTGATCTGTCCTCCAGCTGTGTGTAGCTTGGCTGGTGACAGGGCAGACTCCTGGGACTCAAATCCCAGCCGTGCCTTTTGCTAGCTGTGTGATGCTGGGCAATTCTTAACCTCTCTGAGCCTCAGATTCCTCAACACAAAATGGAGATGATAATCATAGTACCTTTCTCCTTGAGTTGCGAGGCTCCAGTGAAGTAATTTTTGTAAAGCACTCAGAACAGGGCCTAGTGCCCAGTATGCCTCTCAGGGCATCAGCTATTCTTATGATTATTCAGTCCAGGCAGAGAGCCCCTTGCCACCCCAGGACACCCACAGGGGCAGGCCTAGTTTCCCTTTCCCTGTCCCCTGACTCCCTCTCACCCTTTCTTGGACACACCAGAGGAGGATGGACAGGGGCATGGGGACAGAGTGAAGGGGCACCAAGTCCTGACAGAGGCCATGGCCATGGATGAGGGCACAGAGAGGGAATGAAATGCTGGAGACCATACGCAGGCTGTGGGTGAGCTCCTGCCAGGCCCATGGCACCCCTCATGCACTCTTCTTGAGGTCAGGGTGGGGAGCCACGCCACCCCAGAAGAGCAAAGAGGACCCAGCCTCCGAGGACCACGCCCCAGCCCACGGTCCATCAGCCTATTCATCAGCCCCTTCCCTGGCCATAGCGCCTCTGTATTGGTCACCCCATAGCCCCCACAGCCCAGCCTCTCCCTTGCACCCACATCCTGCTGCTATCCAGCTCCCCATCCTGGCCCGAGCTGCTCCCTTTGCAGATAGAAAGGGGACGGGGGAGAATTAGGACAGGGAAGGGGTCATCTCCCAGGGGAAGCAGACACTGCCCCCAACCAGGGTGCTGGGATGATTTCATCTGCCCTCTCCCTTGCTGCCGTCACTACCCTTCATCCAGCCCTTGTGGTCGGGACACTCCAGGACTCCAGGATTGCTAAGCAGGTGGGAGGCCAAGAGGGAGCTGAAGGCAAGATATCACCAGAACAGGGTCTGCAGAGCTGGAGGCCCGAATCACTGACCACGCTCCTGCCCTCATGGAGGGTGTGTCTGGTAGGAAGGAGGGGTCCAGGCACAGAAAGAAGACCCAGCTCTCTCGATGGTCTGCTCACGGCCAGGGGTGGCTCAGAGTCACCTTCTCTGGGAAACCAGTCCTCCCCCATAGAGAATGAGGTGTCCCTTGTAGGGCCACATGCCCCCAAGGTGCCTGTTCATACCTCCATCACAGCAAGTGTCTCAGCATATTGGATTGGGTCTACTTGTTGACCTCCTCACTAGACAGAACCCCTCAAGGCCTGTGATACTTTCGTCATATTTGTATCCCCAGGACCTAGTGCCCGGCACATGGTGGGCACTCAGTAATTATGTATTGGACAAAGACAAAGTACTGAAGAGCTAAAAGAGAGAGATCCCTGTAGGCTGGTGGTCAGAGGAAAGTTTCAGGTAGTTAATTCATTGAGTCAGTTACTCATTCATTCGACATGCACTAATTGAGCAGCTACTATGTACCAGACACTTAAAAGCAGCTGGGAAAAAGTGAAAAAAGGAAGAAAGGTTAAAAAGGGAAGTAGGTCAGCTGTAGAGAAAACGCAAAGGCAAGAAGGATGAAGAGAAGTCTGCGTCTGTTCCTCTTTCTCCCTAAATTGGGATTCTTGTTTCCAGAATCTTCTGTGACTGTGAAAATGGAAGACAAGGAATCTTGGGAGCTAATGCTCCTCATCCTCTGCATCATTCTGGGAATTCTCCTCCTTGCCTCACTCATCTCCATAGTCTTCATCCTCTTGAGAGTTAAAGGAAAATATGGTAGGTGCCAAGTTCTGGGAGTCATGGGAAAGGTGCAGGGACAGGAAGAAAGAGGCCTGGGGTGCGGCCATCCCAGGGGGATGTGAGCCTCGGGGGAACCCCAGCAGGAATGGCGTGATCCAGCAATGGCCACCCAGCCCTGGCCCTGGGGAGCGCCTCCTGATGGAAAGGATTTTCCCAGCATGCCCAGCAGTGTGGGTCCCATGGGAAGACCAGACCCTGTGTGCGTGTGTGTGTGTGTGCGTGTGTGTGTGTGTGTGTGTGTGTGTGTGTGTGTGTTGGGGGAGTGAGCAAGGATGAGAGTGAGCAGTAGGACGAGAACAGAACCAGGTAGATGGGGAGAGAGGGCAAAAAAATGACACGTAGGGGCCGGCCCGGTGGCGCACTCGGTAGAGTGCGGCGCTTGGGAGCGCGGAGGCGCTCCTGCCGAGGGTTCGGATCCCATGTAGAGGCCGGTCCGCTCACTGGTTGAGCGCGGTGCGGGCGCAACACCGAGGGTTGCCATCCCGTGGCCGGTCACAAAAAAAGACAAAAAGAAAAAAAAAAATGACTCGTAGAATCTCTGCCTCCCCTCCCTCAGCTCTCCCTGCTACAGTGAACCATCAGCACCTACCCACCACCATCCCAGCAGGGATCAATAGCTATCAAGCGGTCCCCATCACTATCCCCAAAGAAGAAGGTAGGATGTCACCCATCCTGGGTGTGGGAGGGCTGGGGAGGACAGGAAGGATGTACCTTCTGGAGGGTCAGTACTCCTTAGGTCAAAGCAGTGCCCCTGCTGGAGATGAGAGCTGGGCCAGCCCATTCACGGACCTTGAGGGACAGGTGACCTTCCAGTTCAGCCATCCTAGGCTTGCAAGTTCTGGACAAATACAGGCTGAGGGCATTTTTGAATCTTGTTCCTTGGAGGAAAGCTCTGTTTTGCTAATTGGCTAGTAGGTTTGTGATATTGTCACCTCTTTAAATGGCCTGCCCAATCAGCCGCCCTGCAGAGTCCCATAAAGATTCTCCTGGAACAAAGTTTTATTTCACATTTTCTGAGTAAATAAAAAAATTGGATCAGTCATCTATCCTTTCACCACATTGCATTATGAATGTATTTAATCACCTTTATTGGAAAGAGTTCAATGACATGAAAACCAATACAAAATGTAGCCAAATAGTATATTCTTTGCACACAGTATCCACATATTTGAAAAGAGAATATAAATATACCATCTAGTGCAAGGCTAAGCACGGAGCAGTCGCTCACCGAATAGTATAACCTAGAGAGTTAGAGCCAGACTGCCTGATTCTCTGGGCAAGGTGAGAACCTCCCTGTGCCTCAGTTTCCTCCGCTGTAAATGGAGATAATAATGTACCTGCTGCACAGACTTCCGAGAGTTAAGTGAGATAGTATTTGTAAGTGTTAGAATGGTGCCGGCACATAGTGAGTGCCGTGTTAAGTGTTTGCTAAACTAAAAAATGCTGTTCAGTTCCCCATATTTGAAATGGGTGGGAGGAGCTTGGAAAACCCAGGCTGGGCAGTCCTGTACAAGATGGGCCACCTGGTACTCTCCCTGCCACTCTGTCTCCTGTCCCTGCCATCCACGCTCTCTGCCACCTCTCCCTATGCCTTTCTTGCCCACCACCTTGCCATGCCCCCCACTCTCTTCTCTCCCTAGTTCCCAAGCTGCCCATCCAGGCCCAGGCCCCACCCCCCAAGGACTCGGACTCCAGCTCGGACTCAGACTATGAGCACTATGACTTCAGCGCCCAGCCTCCTGTGGCCCTGACCACCTTCTACAGTGAGTGCCTGGCCAGGCTCCAAAGGTCCCACCTGCCGAATCAGAGAGAGGGCCTCCCTTCAGTAGGTCCCACCTGGTGACCCCTGTAGGGTGACCCCTGCAGGGCATGGGCAGACCCCCCCTGTAAATGGTCCCACCCACACTGAAGTTTTCAAGGTGCTTTGCAACCCTGGAAACATCTCGATATCTCCAGCCATTTCCACTCTGACCTCCATCTCTCCCATGTTTGGCTCTGGCAGTGTAGGGTCTTAAGATCATAACTAGGCCCTTGATATTCATCTAAAGGTAGCTGTGTCTGTGTAAGACATGAGGGAGTCCAGGCGAGAGACGCAGTTGGGATGGTTTTTTGCACTCTGATACCCCTCTGTGTCCCATCCTGCCCTGCCCGACCCCAGCAGTACCACCCTCTGCCCGACCTCACTGTTATGCCAGCTCGCACCTCTCAGCCAGCTTGTCCAGCTCCTCACTCTGCCTGTGGGGGTGGAAAGAGGAAGACAGCACTTAAGGCAGGGCCCAGGCAATGCTGGGAGATTGGACTAGACCAGAGAATCCCACACCTACTGTGGGATCCCTTAGGAGCTTGTCAAAAGTTCCTGAGCCCCAATCCTACTACCTAAGTTAGAATGAGAGTTTGTCTGTGTGTGACAGAGACCCCCAAGTGACAGTGCCTGAGAACCTGGCAGGGCCCAGGCTCCTTCTTTCTGGCTGCTGTGCAGTCCCTAAGATGTTGTTCTCATCCACACGGTCCAGAATGGCTCACCACCATGTCCACATTTCAGGCAGCAGGAAAGGCAAAGACAGGATGCTGGAGATGCCCACGTCGTTGCTTCACATTCACGGTCCAGGACATTAGCCTACTAGCTGCAAGAGAAGCAGGGGAGGCAGCCCGTACCCTGGGCAGCTAGATAAAGGCCAAGGGGCTCCTACAACAGGAGAATGCACAATCAGGGAACAGCTAGCCCTCCCTGCCCCACCTGCTGACTCAGGGCTTCTGGGTGGGCTGTGGATGATTCCACCTCTGTTGGAACATGGACAGGTGTTTGGGAGCCACAGGGATGAATTGTCCTCAGAACCTGAGATTCTGAGCCTAGGCATGTAAGATGAAAGACTGAGAGTCTGAAATCCTCTAACTAAGACTACAAGTCAGTGGTACCAGGCTCAAAAGAGCTGACCCCAAGAGCCCAGACACTCAAATTCTCAAGACTATGAATCTCCGTCTCTCTGATTCTGAAACTTGAAGGCTTCTGCTCCAGGAAGGTTCCTCAAAGGAGCAAACATTGGCCCTCTTCCTGCCCAGAGCTGCCAACGCATGAGGTGGAGGGCAGGGCACGGGGCACTAGAGTTTCTGGCCAGCAGCAGCTGTCCCCTTGCTGGTTTCAGGTGCCCTAGATAGAAGTTAGCGGTCTGCCTGGATTAGGACGTTAGCCTGGGATCTGATGAGAAAAGCTAAGCCCCTCTCTACCTCTAGGGCTGTCCTCTGCCCTGTGCAGCCACGGGGCACTCTCCCAAGCCCAGAGAACACCAGCCCCTCCTGCAGGCTCCCAGAATGAGGAGGTTGAGCCTTCACGCCTCCCCATTGCCACCTCTGTTTGCAGATTCCCAGCGGCACCGGGTCACGGATGAGGAGGTCCAGCAGAGCAGGTTCCAGATGCCGCCCTTGGAGGAAGGTGAGTTGGGCTAGGAAGGAACATGGAAGGGTGATTAGGGTGACAGCCCTGCCTCCAGACTCGGTAGCTCAGCTCACCTTGAGTGGTACCAGCAGCAACCTCCCTCATCAGGTCTTTCCGGACTTTAACAATTCCTGCAGGCAATACGTACTTTCTTGAGTCTGATTTAAAGTCCTCTCACTGCATGGCTTCTGTCCTCACCACTCTCCCTTTCCTGTCCCAGGACTTGAAGAGCTGCATACCTCCCACGTGCCAGCTGCCATCCCCGGACACTGCGTTGCAGAGCCCCTCCCCCTAGGCCCTCAGCACCACCCAAGGAGCAGCAGTGGGTCCAGCACATCTTCCGGGGAGGATTACTGCAATAGCCCCCACAGCAAGCCCCCTCCATGGAACCCCCCTGGGTTTTCTTCAGAGAGGAGGCCATTCCTGGAACAGCCCCTGAACCTGGAGCTGGCTGGCTCCCGGACAACCTTTCCAGGTAAGCTGCACATCCCCAACCCCCAACCCTGTAACGAACTTGGCTGGAGGAAGTGTAAGGCTGGGAATCCTTAGCAAGGCTGAGTTCAAGATTCCAGTCCCAGCTTCACAGCCACTCGCTGTGTGACCTTGGACAAGTCTCTTTCCCTCTCTGGACCTTCATTTCCTCATTTGTCAAGCTAGAGACTTGACTCTCTTGAGTTGTGGGGCTCTGGTGGGTCATGCACTGGCTGTCTCCTGGCAGAGGGTGACTGGCTCTGGGGGTTTCCAGCAGGGTCCTCAGCTGATGACAGCTCCAGCACCTCGTCCGGAGAGTGGTACCAGAACTTCCAGCCACCACCCCAGCCCCCTTCAGTGGAGCAGTTTGGGTGTCCAGGTGCCAGTGGCAGGGGAGGGGACCTTGGGAGGCGGGACAGAGAGGAACTCAGGATTGGATGAGTTGGGGGAGCTATGGATCTGTTGGATACATTAGCCAAAGGGGAAAAAGGAGAAAGGAAAGGGAAAAGAAAAGAGGGGAAAGTTCTTTGTTGTTTTATTGGTTTTAATTTTTAAACAAAACAAGGAGATGAGGAAGTGAGGAAAATGGATGTGGATGGGCTGGAGAAAGACTCAGAGTCCTAGAGGAAGTGAGCTGCCCGTCAGTGGAGGCATTCAAGCAGAAGCAGCTGGCTGGCCCCTTGGGGAGGCTGTGGTAGCAGAGAGTCTCCCAGCGCTCAGTCATCTGTCATAGCCACTGTGCCAGCGTGAGTTTACAGCCCGGATACAGACAAGGCTCTGCCCTCACGGCTGACATTCGAGCCTGGGAGACGGCAGTGACCAAGATGATAAGATGGTCTCATGCAGCATCATGGGGGAAGGGAGACGTGGACCCAGACCTGCTCAGCCTGTCCCATGGGACAGCAGCAGGGGCAATGGCTGGGCCTCCCGCTGACCTAGCCTTCCGGCCCCACAGGGTCCCACAGTCCCCAGCCCGACTCCACCGACAATGATGACTATGATGACATCGGAGCAGCCTAGACTGTCCAGCCGAGGCTCCTGGGTGGCTCCCTCGCACTGGCCTCCCCTGCCCCACCCAACCCTCCCAGTTCATCCCCCATGGGGCTGAGAGACCCCCCTGGAGAGATGGAAGGAAACCCCATCCCCTGTACTCTCAGCCCCTGCTGGCACAGCCCTGCCCCGGCCCCAAACAGAGCCCCAGGATGGAGGATGCTGCCTCCCAGAGGTGTGAGCTCTGTCTCAAGGTCAACAGCAGTGTCTGGGCCACCTCTAGCAGCTGTGTGGAGGGGCCAGACTGGATGGCTCCTGAGGTCCCTTGCAACCCTCAGGGGTCTGGTGCTTTGATTCCCTGAGTCTCAGACAGCTCAGGGCCCAGAGCTACTGAGAGGGGCAGAAAAGGGACCCTGGCCCAGTGCTGCCAAGGAGGCCCCATGTGCCAGCGGCTGTTGTCACTCTGATAGGTGGGTGCTGGGGGTGGGGCAGCACACCAGCTGGCCCAGGCCTTTGCTTGGGGTGGCAACTACACCTGGGCAGGGAATACAGCCTTCCTGGGTACAGCAGCTGACCACAAGCAGGATGACTGTGCCACCGACCAAGGGGCTGGGGCCTGAGGCCAGTCCTGCCTCAAGAGATCCTCAGACCCCACCAGGGGCACAGACCTTCCTGCAGTGACTACCCTTATTCTGAGCTTCCTCGACAGCTGATCCTTATTCTCAGCTTTCTAAAGTTTACAAAAATGGTCCCAGCCCAGACCCCAAAATCATGGGCACAGTTTTTATGGGGGCAGGAGTACAGAGATGTCTGCCAGGAAGGGGCTCAGAGGCTGCCCTAAATCCTGAGTCCCCAATTGTCTCCTTGGATCAACCAGGGTGCTGCCAGGATGAACGAATGATTATGTGACATTGCACCAGAGCTGCAAACGTGTCCAGGCAGCCTCAGAGAGAGGCCCGGGGCTCAGGCCAGACTCTGGTGTCCTGCTCTGAGCATCCTGAGATTAAACTGAATTGCTCAATGAAACCAGGACATAAAGTCTTTGAACTCTTATAGAACTCAGGCTGTGGGCGTGTGTGCATGTGTGTGGTGTGCGGTGGAGTCGAGTCCCTCAGCAGCAGAGGAGGGAAGGCGTGAGCTCAAGTCCTTTATTTGGAAGTGGTTCCTGGAAGCTCTGGTAAGAAAACAAGGACAAGAGACCGGGAAAGAAGGAAGACAATACAGAGTGTGCTCACAAACAGGTTGCCGTTGTGGGCAACTGGGGCTCAGTCCTGCTGGGGCCCATGGGAGACACACCTTAGAATAGTCCTACCAAGGGGCAAGGGAGCTGGATAGTGATCCACCACCCTCTGCCTGTCATGGGTGGAGGGACACTAACCCGCTGTCCCACCACTATGGAGCGGAGCACACTCCCGTGCCCAGAGAGCCACAGGTCAGAGTCAGAGGCGCATCCCGTGAGAAGTTGTCTTCCGTGGGAATGGTCCAGGAGGAGCACCAACAGCACCCGCTACGTACAGCATGTGTGTGTGTGTATGTGTGCATGTGCACGTGTGTGCAAGTAGTGTGCATGTGTGTGCGTGCACATGTGTGTGTGTGCACATGTATGCGTGTGTGTGCATGTATGTAGGGCAGGGGCAATGGTGGGGGCAGCTCTGTCCACTGAGGTGGAAGTGTTTGGGTGACCTGGAAAACCGGCTGTGGCTCAGCACCATGAAAAATGCTGGGGACATGGACAAGAAGACACAGGCCTGCCCTCCTGGGGGAGATGGACTCAGAGATAGAGGCCTTGAGCATTCAGCAACCACTGCCCTCCCCTGTCTGCTCCACAACAGCCTGGCTGGGCGGGCAGGGGACGCTGCGCTGAATGAATTCCAACTTGAGTCCCCAAAAGCTCCTGAGGCAGGACAAGGCGAGGGCATTTCATGTTACAGCTGCCTGGCAAAGGGATTGTGCCCAGCCCAGGAGGAGTTGGAGATGGGGCTGGCAGATACAGAGGACACAGTGGAGCGGATTCACAGAGGACTCTGGGCTCCATCCCTCACTCACTCAGAGGGAGTAATTTTAGCCCCGCAGCAAATGGCCAGTGCCCAGCTCTGTCCACAGGGTGAGGGCTGGGGTCATCTCTCCTCCAAGCCCTCCTGGGAGAGGGGTGGGGGGTGGGGGAACAGAAGATGCTGGGCTGTGGATACCCATCCCTGTGGGGCTGGGTGGGTCCTATCTTCCCCCCTCACCTGTCTCAGGTGGAGAGGAGGCGCTCCCCAGGGCAAACGTCACAGGATGTGGTTGCCGCTGGGATGGGCCCCCTCCTCGGGCTCTCTGAACTTCCCCAGAGCCACGGGGGATTCCTAGAGGAGGAGCCACTGCTGGGGTGGGTGGAGCAGACTCAGTGGGGGCGGGGAGGTGTTGCAAAAGCCTTTTTTTTTTCAGACCTAGTGGGTTCAACACCAGTCTCCACCCTGTCCTGGCTGTGTGGCCTCAGGCAAGTCCCTCAACATCTCTGAGCCTGTTTGCTGTAAGTCTGTCTGTAGAGTGTGCACAGCAGGAGTAGTTAGGCAACTCATAGGCAGTGGTGAGGGATAGAGGCTTGGCAATAAATGCTTCCTCTCATTAGTACGTTAATTAATACAGGCGAGAGATCTCCTTAAAACGCTCAGCAGTTCACAGAGTCTTAGTGCGTTGGTGCTGGGGGCACGGGAGGACATGAAGAACATGCTGTCCCACTCTCATTTCACAGATGAGGACACTGAAGCCTGGGCTGGGAAAGGGCTGGTCTAAGGTCACTCACTGGGAGATCACAATTTGGCCCCAGCCACCCCACCCCCGCCCCTGCTCAGACAGGGAGATGGGGACAACTTCTGAGTCCTCCCTCATTTCTCCAGCCTCACCAGAGCTGTCCCCCTCACCCCAGCTCCTCCACCCCTCAGTCCAGGAGAAATTCGGAAACTCTGAGGCACATATCCCCTACCCATTCTCAGCCCCTGGGCAACCTGGGGGCACAGTGTCACACATGGCAGAAGGACTGATATCCAGAGGGAGACCACGGGCCTGGGGGGGAGGATGGGGGCTGTTCACATAGAGGTCTTTTCCCCCATCTCTATGCCTCCCAGGGATTCAGGCCTGTTCCTCACCGAGCCCACACCTGCCAGGCCCCAAGCTGGGACCGAGAAGGCCAAGATAAGTGCCATCCAGGCTTTGACCTGCAAGAGTGCTAGCCCGGCAGGGAAGCCACAAGCATAAGCAGTGGCTTGCCCTCCACTCTCAGGAGACCTCGAGTTATAATATGCCTCAAGGATCTGGGAGAGGAAACACAAAGATGTTCGATGGCCGTGGTAGCTGAATCCTAATTTCAGCAACGTTGGCACGGGGAAGGGGCTATATCCGAGACCAGAGGCCCCGCAGCAACTTCACGCTCTGCAAGCCCAGTGAGAGGACAATGCACAGGGGACTTATGGGGCTCAGGAGAGCCCCTGACCCAGCTGGGGGGAGGCCATCCAGGAAGGCTTCCTGGGGAGGCGACGCCTGATCTGGGTGGTAAAGGGTGAGTAGGAGTTAGCCATGGAAGTGGAGAGTGCAGGGAGTTTCCAGTTAAAGAAATGGCAGGTGCAAAGACAGAGCAAGAAACTGCAGAGCTCTCGAGGGAAAGGGTGGTCCCGCCTGATAAGAGAGGAGGCTGGGGACAGTCAATTCTCACCCCAATCCTATTGTGTGGGTGAGAAAATTGAAGGCCAAAGAAGTTAAGTAAAATGCCCAAGGTCACGCAGCTAAAAAATGACAGTGCCACAGATCGTCTAGCTTCAGAGTCTGAGCGTTAACCATGTCACTTTCAGTAGAAACCCTTTCCTGTCCCTGTGCCATCAAAGCCACATTGCTGGGCATAGCCAGAGCTCCAGCTGGGATCTGTAGATACCAACTGGTCTGGGCGTCAATGGCACAGGCACCCAATGTGCTCTGGGATGCTGGGCTCAGGGACACAGAATCTTTCACTGCCTGGGCAGCAGTATAGAGCCAGGCTCTGTGCTGGGCTCTGGGGGCACAGAGAGGAATGAAACCTGGCCCTTATTCTCGGGGAGGTTACAGACTCTGGGGGAGACAGACGGAGACCCGTGACCACAGTCCATCACCATGGGTTGGTGGTGGTGATGATGGTGCTGGGTAGCATTTACCGTGTGCCGGGCAGATGTTATTTCATATAATCCTCCTAAGGGCACTCCAAGAAGCTATTCTCCTCCCTAATTCTTAAATGAGAAAACTGAGGCCCAAAAAGGTCAAGGAGCCAGAAGCCACACAGCTGGCACGTAGCACAGCTTTTCTGGCCAGCTCCAAGGCCCCAGCGTAAACCCCCCGCACTGCACAGGGAGCGCACGTTGTGGGCATGTTTAACCCACACAAACTTCAGGGCATCTGCTCGCAGAGAAAAAGAAAGAAAAAGAGCAACTGAGCCCACTGTTCCCCTCAGTGAACAAACACCCGAGAGGAGAGAACCAGGGGCTGGGGACCCTCTGTGCCCTCAGATCGTGAGAACTGTTCACCATGTGGGCATCTTGCCACACTGGATGGGATTTTAGTTATTAAAGATTCATCTTTTATATGTGGTGGGCCTGAAACACACACCCACCACTTCGTCTGGTTGATGTAACACTGCAGGGAAAACATCTGGGTTGGAGCCAGTGCAGGACAGACTCGAGTACACGGGCCTTCCTTGGGAGCATTCTTTTTCCTTCCCCCGTCTCTCTGTCCCTTCCTTCCTTCCCCTCTCTCTCATTCTTTCCTTTCTTTCTTACTTTCTTTTAAATGGGAAATGCTTTTATGTGGTTCAAAACTCCAACAACATAAATTTATACTATTTAAATCTTCAAGGGTTCAAATCCCTGCACCAGCCAGCCACCAAAAAATAACAACAAAATAAATTCTTGTCATATACACTTTCATCTACAATATCCCTTCCCTCCCCCGACTCCAACCCAGCAGAGCACTATTGTTTCTCTGATGCAAACACAAGCAAATACGCACATGTCTTGCTGCACCCCCGCCATACAGAAATGGTGTTCTATCCACATTCTTAGGCTCCATGCTTCTTTTCACTTCTTAAGTAACCCGGAGAACTGTTTTAAGGAATTCTCAAGAGGAAAGTTACCAAGCACATAGCCTCCTCCCCATGTGGGCCTCCACCACATTGCTACAGAGGCTGTGCAGACAGAGGGGAAGAAGCCATTTACTTTGTCAGGGTTTAGTGGGGAACACATGACAAAGGAGGGGACAATTGGGCAGGCCATTGAAGGATGTGTAGGAGTTTGCTGGGTGGAGGAGAGAGTGAAGGGTGCTCTCAGTGGCTACATGTGCAAGTGTGGTGCACGTTGCCTGAAGCCTGGGGGACGGGGGTGTACGTATGGGGAAGACCACTGGGGAGCATCTCAGAGGGTCTTGTGTAACTTGCCGAGGGGTTTGGTCATTGTCCTAGAGGCTCTGGGAAACCATGAGTAGTTTCTAAGGTAGGGAAGTGGTCTGATGAAACAGATGCTCTAGAAAGATCACTGCTGTGACGTGGAGGTGGGTTTGAGGGGCTGGATCCTGGAGGGAGGGAGGCCAGTCGGGAGGTGGCCACAGAGCATGGGTGGCCAGGACTGGGGTGTGGAGAAGAGGAGAGGGATTGGAGAAGGATTCCAGGATTTGGAGAAGACATGGGAGGTGATTTTCCAACACAGCTGCCTCCAGCCACGATGATAATATGATGACAGT
This sequence comes from Galeopterus variegatus, assembly GCF_000696425.1. NCBI lineage: Eukaryota > Metazoa > Chordata > Mammalia > Dermoptera > Cynocephalidae > Galeopterus > Galeopterus variegatus. The sequence continues at coordinate 15,206 of NW_007744005.1, forward strand.
GACATTAATAACGATAAGCTCCAGTCCTGAGTACTTAACTATGTATCAGGCACTGTTCTGAGCATGTGACAGGGACAGACTCATTAATTCAGAGTTTTTCCCAGAGCAGTCAGCGCATCACGGTGCAGCTGGGCCCTGGCTGCTACTCTGCACGGCCTCCTGAGGGTGGTAAGGTCCACACTGAAGGCTCCTTTCTGAAAGCCCAACTGGAGCCACATCCCATTCTTCAGGCCCCACAGTTAATTTGCATCCTCCAGATGTCTGGAAGATTCCAAGGGGATGAGGCCACGGGAGGTTCTGGCAGTCTCATCCCTCCAGGGGCCACTCAACAAAGCCACTCCAGGGAGCACAGGCTCGGGCTTCCCTTCCCTGCTGGGGCATCGCTTACTGGCACAAACCTTCTCCACTGGAAACCTCACCTCCGAGGTACACCTGCCAAGCCACTCTCAGCTCCCACCCCTCCCTATCGCTCTATCTGCGGTTTCCACTTCCACCCCTCATGAAGAACCTCTTGACAGTTCTGGAGATGGGCAGAGGTGGCTGGAGCCCCACGTGGCCACTGGGCATGGGCCCCCATTGGCCACGGCCCCAGGTTCCCGTCCTGGCTTCATGAAGATGGGCTGGAGTCTCCTAAGCAGGGAGGAGCAGGGGAGACCCATCAAGGAAGGGATGAGTTCAAAGCAGCCTCAGTGGAAAGTTCATCTTAGTTTGATGGGGTGCTGGCACCTGACATGAAGACAGGCTCAGCCCTCACCAGCATCATCGAGGAAGGACCGAAATAGCAACAGAGGAAGACAATGAAGAGGGAGATAATGGGCGGGGGGAATAACAAGACCAAAAGGAAACTGGATCCCGCCACCTCATTTCTCACAGTGATGATGGTCTCTTTTCTGAACCAGCCTTGAGCTACTCCTGCTGTGCGTCTGCTCTGGGAGAAGGGGCCTGCTAGCCCTGGGGTCACCACTTCTGGGCTTCAGGAACCCCAGGAATGTTGGGGTTCAGAGAAGCAAGTTCTGTCCTGGACACTTTTCCATCCCAATGCCTGTGACTGCCCAGGTTGGGAGCTTCCTGAGGGCAGGGATGCTGTCCTCTCTCAGTGCCAGGTCACCATAACAGAACTCACCCTGAGGGTGCCCATTAAACTTTCATGAAATGAATGTTCTGGAACTCATGGCCACAGGACAGGACTTCAAATATCATCAAATCACATTGTGAGAAAGCGACGCTGTTTTGAACTCTGTGCCAGTCCTTCTCATGACTGCAAAGAGAACGGCTCGGGCTGGCGTGAGGACGTCTGCAATGCCTCTCTCACCCTTGCCCACCTCCACGTACAACCAAGGGCAGGCAGGTCCTAGGCTCGGACTTCAGTGGACAGGGTACCCAATGAGAGCAACAGCATTGCTTTATTTGAGAATTATCTTCAATGGATAGCAAGTAACCCTGGTTTCCACTTGTGACAGCAACGGAAAGTTTCCTTTGAATTTGTTTTAAATTTTAATAGTTTCAAACACAGAGAAAAGTTGCAAACATAATACAAAGAATTCCTAGATACCCTTCATCTAGATTCCCTTAGTGTTAATATTCTCTCTCCCCTGACCCCTACCCACCTACCTACCTACCCACCTACACACACACACACACACACGCACACACTCACACACAAACACTCACACAGACTCACACACTCACACACACACTCTCACACACACTCACACACACATTCACACACATACACTCACACACACACGCACACACTCACACACTCACACTCACACACAAACACTCACAGACTCACACACACTCACACACACACTCACACACTCACACACACACTCTCACACACACTCACACACACTCACACACTCACACACACCCACACTCACACACACTCACACACTCACACACACACTCTCACACACACTCTCACACACACTCACACACACACTCACACACACTCACACCCACACTCACACACAAACACTCACACAGACTCACACACACACTCACACGCACACACTCACACACACCCACACTCACACACACACTCACACACTCACACACACACTCACACACACACTCACACACACTCACACACTCACACACACACTCACATGCTCACACACACACACTCACACACACACTCACACACTCACACACACACTCACACACTCACACATTCACTCACCCACACTCACACACACTCACACCCACACTCACACAAACACTCACACAGACACACACACTCACACTCACACACACACACTCACACACATTCACACACACTCACACACTCACACACTCACTCACACACACTCACACACACTCACTCACACACACACTCACACACTCACTCACACACACACTCACACACACACTCTCACACACACGCACACTCTCACACACTCACACACACTCTCACACACTCACACACACTCAC
>NW_007744006.1:0-2507 GCF_000696425.1 Galeopterus variegatus
GAGCGGGAACCGGTCTGTATGTGGGATCCGAATCCTCGGGCGGGAGCGCCGCCGCACTTCCTAAGCAGCGCACTTATCCAGTGCGCCACCGGGCCGGCCCCTAACAATTATACTTTTATGAAGTTGTTACAACAAGCAAATGGAAAGGACATTCTTGGGGGGGAGGGGAGAGAGGGAGGAGGGAGGGAGGTGTCGGTGATGGGCCATAATAATCATATTCATTGTATATTGACAAAATAAAAATTTAACGAAAAAAAAGAATAAAAAAAAATAAACTTCTCAACAGCCTTGCAAAGCAGGGGTTACTTCCTCCATTTAGGAATGGGGAAACCTAGATGACGACATACTGGGAAGTGGCAGAGGAAAGGTTCACGGTCAGTCTTGTCTGGCTCTTGTGAGTGTACTCTTCTTGTTCTCAAGTGCAAGAAGAAAACAGAGTTTTAAAGTAACAGGAAAATACACGCAAAGAATGAAAAGAGGCAGGTACAAGAGGTCAGTTCAGGAGGATAAACACTATTCAACTGACATTGAGCAGACTGATGGCCTGAATTAAGAGAAGGAAGAAGATGTTGTGCTCAGTAGGTGAAATGACAGTAGGCAGATGAGAAACAGATGATTCAAAAGAACTAGAGTTCTAGAAAGGCTTAGAAATAAATGGGAAAGTAGGAAGGAAAGGTGGCAGTTTGGTTTCAGATTTACAGGTGATTATCTGCTAGAACTGACTTACCAAAAGAAAATTTATTTTTTTAAGACACTCATGCCTGATCCCTGTGTTAGCCTTCTTAGGCTATGGGCTGTCAAGATGCATCATTGCATTCAGCACATGCCATTGATGGAATGGAGAGGGGCAAAGAAGAGCTAGGGACCAACTGGTGGGTACTAAGCATGGAGCAAAAGAGCAGCCACACCTCCCATTTCCCTGAAGGGCACATGTCTAGCTCCTTTGTTCTCAGATCTTGCTGAAAAAGTCACAGTTTCATTCTCTTAGAAGATGTCTATGGACTTTGGCACAAAGTTTTTGCTTGTTTGTTTTTGTTTTTTTCTTATTACTGTATTCATTATTACAAATAGTAACTATTATTTATGCCCCTTAGCTGACCAACTAATCCCCAACCCCCCCCCCCATCTCTAGTATCCTTAAATTTGTTCTCTCCTTCTATAAGTTCAATGTATTATTGTGGTCCTTCCTCCTTCTATAAGTTCAATGTATTATTGTGGTCCTTCCTTCCTTCCTTCCTTCCTTCTTTCCTTCCTTCCCTCCCTCCCTCCTTCCCTCCCTCTCACCTTCCTCCTTCCTTCCTTCTGTCTTTCTTCTTACTATCTTTCTTTCTTCCTTCTTTCTTAGCACCCAGTTATGAGTGTGGAGATGCAGTATTTATACCCGCACTCCCATGTTATTGCAGCTCTATTTACAATAGCCAAAATGGAAGCAACGTAAGTGTCTGTTGATGGACAATGAGACAAGAAAAATGTGGTATATATACACAATGGAATACTACTAAGCCATAAAAAAGAATGAAATTCTGCCATTTGCAGCAACATGAATGAGCCTGGAGAAAACTATGTCAAGTGAAATAAGCGACACACAGACCAAAAAATGGCCAAAGATTTTTGGAATCAGGAACAGAGAAATAATGAGTGGTGTGCATTTAGTAATTACTAGGACTGCTGTGGTGTCCTTTACCGCCAGAATCTCTTTTATTCCATATGCCAACTGTAAGCTCTAGGCAATGCTGCATTTATTAGACACTGGAGGAAATGGAAGCTCAGAGGGATTAATTGTCTTGCCCAAAGTCTCAGAACTAATAAGGGACAGAGATGGAATATGAACCAAGACCTAATGACCTCAAAATAAATGTTTCTCCCAAGACTCTTCAGCTTGCCCTGACCCTGTGGACCTGTGGTGAGTATGGGTGTCTACCTTCCTTCTAAAGATAGGGCTTTTCTCAAATCTTTGTGCTCCCTCTTCCTCACCTCTTTCTCCTGACTCTCAGGCTGTACCTAAGAAATAATGAAAGATGGGGTTTTGCCTGATGGTCCATTAGCCACCTATTGCAGTTAGATTTGCCTGTCCTTTTCCCTGTGACTGGTCGCATGCATTCCCCACCCCCATACTTGCCCTTCCTATTTCTCTCAATGTGTCTAAGGTAGGCCCGCTTTTAAAGATCAAATAATTCCCATCTCCCAGAAGTCTGCCTTCAACGTTGCAACTCAGAGGAACCCAATATTCATCTTAACTGCTGTCTCATGTATCTGTCTAACTGCAATCACAGGACTTGAGAATGACAGGAGACTACAGGGCTTTGACCCCAATGTGTTACTCAATGCAGGTAATTCCCTACAGTGCTTCCCCATGGTCATTTAGCCTGTGTTTCAACATCTACTAAACTGGGAGCTTGTTAAACAAAAACACATTTCATTGATGATGATGATGATGATGATGATGACGACGACGATGACGACGATGATGACAACAACCTTTTCTCTTTTCTGTAGCACTTACTATG
>NW_007744006.1:3086-15999 GCF_000696425.1 Galeopterus variegatus
GTGGCCATTTAGCCTGTGTTTCAACATCTACTAAACTGGGAGCTTGTTAAACAAAAACACATTTCATTGATGATGATGATGATGATGATGATGATGATGATGATGACGACGACGACGACGATGACGACGATGATGACAACAACCTTTTCTCTTTTCTGTAGCACTTACTATGTGTGACACATTGTGCTAAATATCTTACAGATATTACTTGATTTGATCAATCATAAAAGTTTGTTAACTCCTCATTTTATAAATGAGGAAACTGAGTCTAGCCCAAGGCTAGAAAACTATCAAGAGGCAAATCCAGGATTCAAATCCAGATCTGGATACCAAGCTCTTAACAGTGTTAGAATATAGTCTTTCTTCACTGGTAACCTTCAGCAAGAGAACAATGTCAATGTGGAATGAAATTCTACTCTTACAGCTATAACCAACTGAATGTATTCTCACTTTCAAGAGTTCCATGAATTGGTCCCCATCTCTCCTCTTCAAGAAAGCCCTTTGGTTCTGAAGGTGGAAAAAAAAAAAGTTTCCCTGTCCTTCTTTCCTTCCAAGCACACATTCTGTCATTTGATTCCTACATGAAGAAAACAGTCATAAAGCCAGAAGGAGCAGAACTGAACAAGCCCCTTCAGATCAGCTAGTCTAACCCATCATGCTGAAGGTCAGGAGGAGGAGGAACAGCCTTGCCCTCAGCCAGATTGTCCAGAGTTAGATCTAGATCCCATCTGCCCCAGCTCCCACGATAATGTTTCTGAGTTCACCACATGGGGTAATTGTCGTCTTTTCCTTCCTTAGCCAGTCTCTCCTGGAACACAGGCAGTATATCTAACACCTCTCTCATTCCCTTTGGGACTGATCATTCTATCCCATAGATGACGGAATGGTACATGGGCCCAACTAGGATATTTTGGTCAATGCCAACACACATGATCCAGATGAACCATCCCCAAATATTCTCACAAAATGACATTAGCAGACTGGTGCATGGTAGATTACAGTAATGAAAAGAGCATGGACTTTGGAGTTATGAAAATGGTTTGAGCCTCAGCCCTGTTATTTTTTGGTTGGCCTTCAGCAAGTCCCATTTTTCTCATCTGTAAAATGGGAATAATGCCTACTCTATAAGGTCATTAGAAAGATTAAATAAAGTAATATACACTGCATAACAGGAGCTCAGTGAATAGTAGCTATAGTCATCACCATCATCATCATCATCATCATCCAATCTATGACCAATAATGTAAACACTGACCTCTGTATCCAACCAACCACCTATATAAATTCAGGATGGGTCAGAACTAGGAGAAAATCCATGTGGCCCAGAAGGTAGTGGGTTCACAATAAGAGAAGATCCACTGTATGCTAAGCCTCTATTAGGCCCTTTGCACCCATTGTTTGATTTGTTTCTAACAACAACCCTTGCCCCCAATTTTCTGCATCAGGAACTTGAGCTCAGGGAAGAAAAGTGGTTTGATCAAAGCCACACACCTAGTAAGCTGCGGATCTGGTAATTCAGCTCAGATCTGTGTGACGCTATAATCAAGACATAGACAAGTGGTCCACATTCTGAAGAGAGTAACCAGGACTGGACAGGGGATCACATCACAGGGAACATCAGATGAAGGATTTGGCATATTTAGCCTTAAAATAAGGAAGGTTCAGTCAGAGGAGCTTCTTGATAGAGATGCCATAGAATACATTCAAACACAGCAAAAGAGAAACGAAGCAGATATTCCACATGAGCAACCATAGTGACCCAAGCCATAGGGCCTGGGCCCTTGACTTGCATTGTGTCCCTTGTCCTTAGAATAATCTTCTGAAATAAATGCTAATATCGCCATTTTATGAGTGAGAAAAATGAAGCTCAGGGAGATCAGACACCTGTTCCAAGTTGCACAGCTGGTCAGAGGCACTGGGATTCAAGCCAGATCTGTTTGACCCCAGAAACATCTTGCTTTTCCCAGTTCTTCCAGGGCTTGTTTACCATCAACGTGCCTTGCAGATCTAAGAAGCTATAAAGAGTTTTGGCTTGAGGAAGTGGGTCTTAAGGTTCTTGTTAGCACCCAAGCCCTCACTCTGGCAAAAGATAGCATCAGGGCCCTGCGGGGGACACAGGACTTCTTTCCTGGGTTCAGGGGCTCAGCTGCAAAGCACCTAGAGACAATATTAGAATAAATATGCCCACCCCCATGTCTTTAAGTCAAGGGGCATTTTTTTCTGATTTTCCAATCTATCGCCTCTTCCTCCACTACTAACATTTCAGCAAAAGCACGTTTGGATTGTTTAAACAGCCATCTGGAGAGAAACAGCTTTGTCTTTAGATCTTTGAGGAGGAAATAGAAAAGAGGATAAAAGAAGAAAAAAAAGGAGAAGAAAAAATGTTCTGTGAAGCATTTCTGCCCAAGCACGTTTTCACATGGAGGTCTCTACCCACGTCAGGGTGACATTCTGGGCCTGAACCCGATGGTTTAAATATGTCACCTCCAAAAGAACAATAGCGGTTCTAGCCCAAGAGACATTCTAGGCCCACTTTCTGTCTCGTTCTTCAGTGTCAAGGAAGTGCCTGAGGGCTGTGCAAAGAACTCTGTTCTGGGAGCCTAGAGCCCAAACTTGAATACCAGCTCTGTTATTCCTAATGGTACAACCTCGAAAAAATCCCTTCCCCTTGTGGGACTTCTGTCCCCCATCTATTACAGAATGGAATCCATTCATTCAACAAATGTTTATTGAGGGCCCACCCTGCATGAGCTCTGTGCTATGAGCTGTAGATCGAGACCAGAGCCATCAAGGGTCATAATGTTCAGTGTAGTAGCAGGCCCTGAGCAGAAGTGGCAGAGGTTAGTGTAGAGATGCAAACCCCTAATCCAGGTTTGGTGGTCATAGAATTATTACCAAGAGCTGAGCTTGTAATATACATGAGCTATGCTGAGTAGAAAAACAGGGGACATGAGGTTCAGGAGAAGGGAACAGCAAGGCACTGCACATAAACTGGAGTGGCAGGAGTATCACATACAGGTAGCATAGTGTGGGCAGAATGGCTGGAGAGCCAGGTAGGGAACAGCTCACAAAGGATGTTGTGGTCCATTGTAAGGAGAGTGGTCTTTATCCCAGATGGTGTCTCCAGTCCTATTGGGCCAGCCCTCCCAGCACTGTGCAAACCAAAAGCACACCGTCATTCATTTACCTTATTAACAAAAAGTTCCTACATCATGGGTAAGTGTCTATTAAGTGCCACACATTGTGCTGGGTGCTAGGGATACAGCAGGGACTTCATAATTACAAAGGGTGAGCCATCATATCAGGATCTGAAGACCTGGTGACAAAGGATGAGATCTACATTTACTTCAGAGTGGGACAAGTAGAGGCACTTGGGCTAGAGGGAGAAATATTATTCTGCAAAGACAGTCTATAAGAATATCAGAGGATGGGCCAGCCCCGTGGCTCACTCAAGAGAGTGTGGCGCTGGGAGCACCAAGGCCACAGGTTCGGATCCTATATAGGGGTGGCCTGTGCACTCACTGGCTGAGCGTGGTGAAGACGACACCAACCAGGGGTTGTGATCCCCTTATCGGTCAAAAAAAGAAAGAAAGAATATCAGATGATGCTTCCATCAGAAGAGAGCATTCTGGATAGAATTAGCACAAAGTTTGGTGATTAAATGCCTCTTCACACACACAGACATGAACAAGCATATGTCTCCTGAAATGAAATATTTAGTTTGAAGAAGAGGAAAGAGGACAGGGGGACTGAGGTAGGTAACTTCTAAATGGCTCTCAGTGGTCTTTGCCTCCTGGCGTCCATGTCCTTGCATATCCAACCCCCTAGTTACTTGTTTCTGTCAAGTGGGATACAGCAAGAGTTGTGGATGTCACTTTCAACGTTGGGTTATAAAAGACTGCCTTCCATGTTGTTCCCTCTCTCTCTGGCCCATCTCACTTTCTGCTTTGGTGAAGCCAGATGCCATGTTGTTTAGAGAGGCCCACATGACAAGGAGCTGAAGGTCTCTGGCCAATAGCCCTTAAGGAACTGAATCCTGCTAACAAGCACATGAGTGAACTTGGAAGGAGATCCCTCCCCAATCAAGCCTTGATATCGATTGCAACAGCCTTGTGAGAAGCCCTGAGCTGGTGCCTGGATTCCTGATTTATAGAAACTGTGGGATAGTAAATGTTTGCTGTTTTAAGCTGCTAATTTGGGGGTGATTTGTTACACTGCAATAGATAACTAATATCAGGACCTCCTTAACTGGATAACAGAGAGGCTGAAAAGTCCCCATCCCCGGCAGGAGACTCAGAGAACTTCAAGTTTAGAAAATACCTCCACTCATTTAAAAAAACATTCCCTGAGCACATGGTATGTGCAAGACCTTGGGTAGGTCACAGGATTTGCAAAGGAGCCACAGTCAGGTAGGTGAGAAGGTTGGGATGAAACACTGTGCCAGGATAACTGCCTGGCTGTGTACTGAAGACTTTGCAATGTTGGAAGAACCGAGTACAAGGAGCCACTGAAGCATGCTTGGTAGAATCAGGGCTGGCTTCTCAGAGGAGGAAGCAGACAAGCTGGTCCCTTTATCTCTGAAGGTATCTCTCTCTGGAAGACCCTGACTAGACACATCAGTCCTGGAATGGAAATTGGTGAAACGGAAAGTTTGCGAGTTCTGTAATCAGACAAATTAAGTTTGAAACCCAGCTCAATAGTTTCTTAACACTGTGAACTTAGGAATTCAATAAAAAGAACTAAGAACATGGCCCTCAGAGTCCCACAGGGCTAGGATCAAACACCAATGCTGTCCATTACTAGCTGAGAATATTTGTATAAGGAATCAGATATTTCAAAGCCTCAGTGTCCTCTAATATGAAACAACAATAATTAAAATACCAATTTCACAGCATTACTTGAGTTGAAGCAAAAAGTTTTTAGCATGGTGGCTAATAATAAGAAAGGCTTGATACTTGTTAGCGAATATCACTGGGAAAGTTACTTATTCTTTATGCCTCTTTGTACATCTACAGCCTTCAGCACATTGCCCAGTATATACTGAGTGCTCAGTGACTGTTCACTTCTATACTTATTACTACTATTATTAGCTGACGCCCTAGAACCAGTGAATTCTCATGGTTCCTCCTAGATGAAGGGCTGGCCAGCAATGATGTATCCAAGTCACACATCCCCGTGCATTTATAAAAATGCTCCCTGCCCCACCTCCAGGGGGCTTTCAGTTCCTTGCACTGGGATGGAGGGGCACAGACTTTTTTCTGCAGTAGGAGCTGTGCTGAGGTATCATTAAGGTAGAGATGGCAGGAACAAGGTAACGGTGGTTCCCTGAGTAACTGTAATTCAGGTGCTATGCACACCTGGAGCTTCCTGCCTGTGCTGTTAAATTTATGAGACAGCAATAATAGTAACAACATTAGCATGAATTTATTTATAAAATGCCTACACCTGAATAGCCTGAAGAGCTGAAATAGAAGCCCTACTAAATTTTATAGAAATCTATGTATGTATGTGAAGATGTGAGTACGTGTGTAAGTGTATAAGAATTGAGATCAAGATGTAGGTGTGCTTAGGGTAGGAATAACAGCAGCCCTGGGAATCGTAACTATGAATTTCTTCTTCCATTTCCACCGTCAGCCAGAACCAGCATTATTAGAAATGCTGCTGCTGCCTTTCTGGTTTTCAAGGAGTCAGCAGCTCAAAGAATGGAAAACGCCATTGCAGAAGTCAGCAGGATTTGAATTCACACATTTACCAGTTGCTGGCTACATGACCTTGGGCTGGTCATTTCTGTTTTTCTCGTATCAGCTTCCTCACATAATCCAATGGACATAAGTCATGCCTTTGTCTACTCTAAGGCTAGTGTGGAAGATAGACACTCTCTCCCTTTATACTCAAATATGAAGGACAGAATATATCAAAATGCATCATTTTTACTGACTAATCATCCAACTGACCATTTTCAAAGTTTATTTAGCAAAGTCCTACAACCAGGCAGAGGGGAAGGTAGAATTTGTCCTCCTGCCATATGATTCCATGTTCCTCAAGGGCATGGACTCTGCCTTATTTTCTTTAACATAGGACCTAACACTGAATATCAGCTAAACTATATTAATCATTGACTAAATGGTTAATGAATAAATGGATAAAGGAATGAGTGGAAAGTGCCCCTAACCAATCACTTATTTCAGAGAAAGAGGGCAGGTTTCATGGGACTTTTCCAAGGTGGGGTCAATAAAATCCAGTCATTACCTTCTTAGTGCAGAAAATGATGTGGGTAGGAGTTTCAGCTAAGGTATCACTTTGTCTCACAATAAAAGTAATTATAGCTACTATGTTTAAGTACTTAATCTGTGCTGAGCCCTGGACTAAGTGCTTTGCATAGGATATTCTCATCTCCTTACAACAACCCTGTGATAGAGTTACAGTTACTACGCCCATTTTACAGAGGAGGAAATTAAGTCCACATAAATGAAATTTCACGTCTAAGATCACACAACTAATCAAACTTGAATCCAAGACATCTGATCCCAGAGCACAGCCTCTGAGACACTCTGCCACACATCTTCCAGGTGACAGTCGCCTTCTGACCCCTGACAGGAGACCTCGAGATGTAGCAGAAATGGAGCCAGACACAGTTAGGCAAGGGAGCTGAAACAGAAATGCACGTGGCCTCCAACCACATGAAGTTTCCAATCTGGGGAAGATGTAAGTGCAAAGACATGAATACATCATGATATAACACTCAGATTACTGCTAGGATGAAAGAGAACAGGGTGGAATACATGAGTATACCAGAAGGAACTTTTTAAGAAAGAGGCTTGTAAGTCCAGTCGTGATGGTGGAAAGGAATGATGTTTCAGGGTGAAAAGCAGTAGAGAAGGTAGCAAGTGACAGATCATCAGGCTGGAGATGAGGGCAGGGACATGCAAAGACCTGAAGGTCAAGTTAATAAGTTTGACCTTACCTACAAAAGAACAGGGAAACTAGTGAAGGGAGCTCAGAAAGGAGGTGGCATGATGACATTATGTGTTATGACTGTTACGAAGCTTACTCTGTCTGCAGGGGGAGAATGGTGTCACTGCCAGAGTGATGGTGAGGAGCAAGAGGTGATATGACCTCATTGTGGTGGTGACACTGGACATGGAGAGAAGTCATTAAATGCAAGGAGCATTGGAAGACAGAATTTCTGAGCTTGTGATGGGTCAGATCTTCCAGGAAGTGGAAAGGGGAATGGGCAAGCGGTATTTTGACATTTCAACCCAAACTCTACTTACAGGCAAAATCTCTTCCACAGCTCACCTCACTGCCATGGTGAAGTATAGATAACCACTGGGAATCTCCTAGTAAGAGGACATTGTGTCCTTTTTAATCCAGGGCTAAAGACGAGATTTCCCACCCTCCACTCCAGTTTCAATTATTTGTTTACCATTCAATTTTTTATTTATTCTTCAATCAATAAGTTCCTATATTGCCTATATGGGCCAAACTATACTAGGCATTGGAGATACAGGGAAAGACAAGATAGAAATTCCTAAGAGATGCATCCCTGGCTCATCCATAAGATTCAACCGTTTGCTTGACTGACTTCAACTGGCTTGCAAAAGCCAATTGTTAAATATTTAGAGATGTTGCATGCAAGTTATTAAACCTGGTAACATAAAATTAGACATGGTAGAATTTACACCATAGAAATTGGCAAATGCTACAAATCATGGTTTTTGCTCATTTGTTTTATGCTTTTTAAAGTGTCAGTTTACCAGCGTACTACTGGGTTGGATCATGCGGCTGATATTAGGATGTCTTCTCTTCTAAGTTCAGGGAGGGCAGCAATACATACAGAAACCTAGGTCACAGTTACAAACTATGCACTTATCCTCTTTTAAAGAACTCCATGGATTTCAGAACCAGATTGAAGACTGAGGAGTCAGACAGTCCTGGGTTTTTAACCTGCTGCCACACTGGTGATCCAGACTGGGCAATTTACTTTACCATTGGGACCCTCAATTCCTTGCCTTTAAAATAGAGCTAACGTATACATACTACAATGTTTGCAAGTGCTTTGCACAGTGACTGGCACTTAAAAAGCATCCAGTAAATGATATGTATTATTATCATTGCTCTTTTTTTCTCCATCTTTTTCTTTTTTCTTTATGGAAAGAGAGACTCCTAAAAACCTACTTTGCTGATCCGTAGTTTAGGTTTATCATTTTAAATACTTGCGTAGGCTCACTGGGGAGAGGACACCTGTCTCAAGGTGCTGTGTTTGCACACAGATAATTTAGATGCATCTTAAGTGTCCAGCTTGAGCCCTTGACATGTGGGAGGAAATCAAGTGGGTAAATCCCGAAGTTAGCGGGAGGTTGTAAATTGTGTATTACCAATACACATTATGTGATTTATTGTATAAATTATTAATGCCGGTCCGGGCTGTGGCTTGTTTACATTCTCTGAACAAGGAAATAAATACTCTCATCCTTGAACTTTCAATGGGAGAGTGAAGAGGGAGAGACGGCCCCCAATTTACAGTTCTCTGAAGATTTTGTTAGCCCTGTGCAAAGAGAGAAGGAGGAAGGACAGGGGAAATTTAGAAGGAACAGAGGAGGGAAGGCAACATTTGGAAACCTACCATGTGCCACATAGTGTAAGAGTTTCTTTACCCACATTATTTTGTTTAAACCTCATTAAAATACTGCCCATACTTCTGCAGGTCAGGACAAGGGGCTCAGGGAAACCATGAAACCCACCCAAGATCACCTAGCTGGTAAATGGTAGAGCTGGGATTTTAAGCATGGTTTGAATATGAAGAATGGGCTGTATTCTTCACAGCACACTGAATTCTGTATAGCAAGAAGCATGATTTTTGGGGGGCCAACTCCAGCAGAATTGGCCCTAAAGTGAGGCTTCTGGGTGGCCTGAACTGTCCCCAACACAATACCCGTGGATTTACCAAGGTATCAGCCACCCCTGCCTACCTGCCCGATCCAGTCACCATTGGAACACCTTCTCACCTCGGACAAGAATAGGGCCACCTCTCTAGACAGCCACCCTTAAACCACTCAAAATACTTGGAACCTAAAAGGGAGCTCTCTTTCAATAGCACCTTGACATTTTTGAACAGGTGGAGCTTTGTATAGTTCCCTAGCTCAGAATTCCCTATGGGGCTTGTTAAAAACAGTGTTCTTGGGGGCCAGCCTGGTGGCGCACTGCTACAGTGCGCCGCTTGGGAGTGCAGCGGCGCACCCGCTGAGGGTTCGGATCCCACATACAGACCGGCCGCTCACTGGCTGAGCGAGGTGCGGGCGTAACACCGAGGGTTGCGATCCCGTTGCCGGTCCCGGCCCGGTATGGGTGTGACACTGAGGGTTGCGATCCATTGCCGGTCACAAAAAAAGACAAAAAGGAAAAAAAAAAAAATCAGTGTTCTTGGTCCCACATAAGACCTACTAAAGAATTCCTGAGGATGGGGACTAGATATCTGAATTTTAAACAAATTTTTTTAAAGAATTGTTAACTATTGTTCCTGCAAATGGAGAATCAGAGAAAGGTTGTTAAAAAATATCACAGTGATAAGCTGTACACTCAATGGAATCTCTTCTGGCACACTGTATAGGAATACAGAAGACACATTTCCTTATGTGTAGTGAAAGCAATGCTATTCATATGTCTCATGTATAGCAGGTTAATTAGGCTTGTAGATAAGACTGGAAACTTAATCCTTACTCATAACTCTATCAATTTGCAGGAAGACTATGAGTCCAGAAAACTTTTTGAAGGGTTAGCCTTGGCTCCACACCACCACTTTTTATCACCATGCCTCAGACCCTCTAGAGTAGAGTTTAAATCGGATATTGTGTGTTAGCCTCAGAATCTAACCAACCCTGCTGTATTCTCTTACTTCAGCTGCATTGCAGATTAAGCACAATTTTTAAGAAATAGCCTTGGAACCCAACCACATTAATTTATGCAGATTTTCATTATGTACTTACTATGGCAGGTGTAGTTCTAATTCAAATATATCACATGGCAAAATGTTAACTATGGCTATTCTAAGAAATAACCACAGTTTATAACCTTGTCACCCTTAAGGTACATTTCTTCAGGTTAAAGAACCACTTGGGGCTCGTTTGGACACTTGGGCATGTGAAATAATATTATAATGTTTTTGTTCCACTAGAAAGTAAATCAACTTTGGTGGGCTAGCCTGGGAACTTTGCCTCTTGTATTTGTTTGTTTTTATAAGAAAGCACACCCTGCATGCCAAAAGATCTTACAAGTATATTGCTGGCAACCAATGGGCTCCTAGGTTGGGCTTCTAGGGACTCTAGCAAAAAGTTACTAGGGGTGTTGTGAGCCACAGCACACAAGAGCTGGATTAAAACAGAGCTAGTTGAGATCTATAAATAGTGTGCCAAGTGACCCTAACAAGCTCGCCTATCCACTGGGGCTGCTCCAACAGCTTTCTCGTTCAGATACATGAAAGCAGCTGAAAGGACTCTTTTCCCAAGAGTTTTTTGGCTGCCCTGAGCATGTACAGGGACTTTGCTGTTTCTAATTATCTCCCTTTATTTTCAGGCTGAGACTTGTTAATACAATAAACTGGCATTTCCAGGACACGCTCACAATGCAGAAACATCTCAAGGTGTTTTTCATGCAGAACATCATGTTAAATCAAATCAAATACCAATTAAATATTAACAGCGGTGTTAGAGAGCTATTATCATGGTCCAGCCAGGGCCGCTGGGATGAATGGTGTTTTCTCTAAACTGCTGCAGTCCAGCTCCCATCCAGATTGCTATTTTGGAATCTATTGGGCACAACAGTCTCTGCCTGAGCCCCAGGGTTCAAGAATATAGACATTGGAAAGATGTTAGAAGTCATCATAGACGATCCCTGTTGTTTCAAATGAGGAAACTGAGGTCTAGAGAGAGGGGGTGACCCAGCATCACAGAATAACAAGAATCCAAGCTCCTTGGAGATGTTCCCAAGAGCCCCTGGTCATTGCCATAGGGCCCAACTGGATACCTCTGAACCTTTTCTCTGTTGTTTATTTGTAGTGGATTGACTTAGAGCCCCAAAGATATGTCTACCTGGAACCTCAGAATGTGACTTGATACACATTAGGTGTATTAGTCCATTTTTGCTGCTTATAACAAAATACTTGGAACTGGGCACTTTGGAAGAAAAATTTTTTGGCTTACAGTTTCACAGGCTGGGAAGTCCAAAATCCAGGGAACATATCTGGTGAGGGCCTTGTTCTTGTGGTGACTACAGTGACTCAGGGTATCACACGGCGAATATGGCAGGGCAGAGAGACCAATCTCTCTTTTAAAACCCTCAGAACCAGACCCATGACCACCATTTTCAATCCATTCACTACAGCACAGTCCTACAACCGAATCACCTCTTCAAGGCCTCACCTTTCAATTACCGTAAGGATTTCCCACCCTCAACTGTTACAGTGGGGATTAAGTTTTACGGGAACATTCAACCAAAGACATAGCACCCCTGGTCTCCCAAACTCATGTCCTTTACACATGCAAAGACATTCATTTCATCCCAAAAGTCTTAACTTGTTTCAACTCAAAAATCCGAAGTTCAAACTCCTGCCTGTGAAATCAATACTAGTTATCTACTTCCAAGATAAAATAGTGAGACAAGTCTAGGGTACATATTCCCTTTCATAAAGGGAAAAAATAGGGCAAAAGAAAGGTGTAACAGGTCTCAAACAAATCTGAAACCCAGCACGGCGAGCATTAAATCTCAAAGCTGGTGAATCATGTATCTTGACTCCAAGTCCAAGTTTGCATCCTCTGCACCCTGATGAGAGGGTTGGGTCCCCAAGTCCTCAGGCAGCTCTGCTCTATGGCTTTCCTGCATTCAGGACACACTTTAGCTTTCCCGGGCTGGTGCTGAACACCGGTAGCTCCACAAGTCTGGGGTCTCCATGGCAGTCCTGCTCCTACGGCTCCACTAGGCATGGCACTGCGAGGTTTCTCTGCTGCAACTCTGACCCCATGTTTCTGGTTGGCATTGCTCTAGCGAAGGCTGTATGCGGTGAATCCGCCCCTGTGACAGATTTCTTCCTGGGCCCCCAGACTTTTCAATACATCCTTTGAAGTCTGAGTGGAGGTTCCCAAGGCTTCACAGCTCTGACATTCTGTGAGCCTACAGACCTAACACATGTAGATGCCGCCAAGACTTCTGGCTTGTATTTTCCAAAGCTGTGAGTCCAGCCACACCTGGGGCCAATTTAGCCACAGCTGGAGCAGCCAAAGCAGCTGGAATGCTGGTGCTGGAAGCACCTCCCCGAGGTGGCTCTGAGCAGGGAGCCTGTAGAGGGTGCCTCAGACCTGTTCCCTGAGACCATTCTGTCTCCCTAGGCCTGTGGGTCTGAAATGGAAGGGTTGGCCCCAGAGGCTTCTGCAACACCTTCAGTGCCTTTTGCCCTTTCTCTTAATAATCCCTTTCGTTTGGGCTAATCTTCTCAGAGCCACTGAATTTTTCTTCTGAAAATGCTCTCTGCTTCTCTATCATATGGCCAGGCTGCAAATTTTCCAAATCTTTACCCTCTGGTTCCCTTTTAAATTCTGGCTTTATGTCCTGCTTTTGCTGCCATAACTCAGCACAGGCTGTTGCAAGTAGCCATGTGGCTTCCTTAATGCTTTGCTGTTTAGAAATTTCTGCCACAAATACTCTGGTTCACAACTCCTAAGTTCCAATTTCCACAAAGTCCTAGGGCATGGACACAATGCAGCCAAATTCCTTGCCACTTCACAGCAAGGGTGATCTTTGCTCCAGTTTCCAATAATCTCCTTATTTCTCTCTGAGACCTCCTTAGAATGGTCTTTACAGTCCATATTTCTATCAGCATTCTGCTCGCCACCACATAACCAGTCTCTAAGACATTCCAAAC
>NW_007744006.1:16265-17641 GCF_000696425.1 Galeopterus variegatus
CTTCACAGCAAGGGTGATCTTTGCTCCAGTTTCCAATAATCTCCTTATTTCTCTCTGAGACCTCCTTAGAATGGTCTTTACAGTCCATATTTCTATCAGCATTCTGCTCGCCACCACATAACCAGTCTCTAAGACATTCCAAACTTTCTCTCGTTGTTTTGTCTTCTGAGTCCTCCAAACTCCTCCAACCTTTGCCTAACACCAGTTCCAAAGCTGCTTCTACATTTTTGAGTATTTGTTATAAGCAGCTCCCCACTTCTGTGGTACCAATTTTCTGTATTAGTCCATTTTTGTTGCTTATAACAAATACTTGGAATGGGGCACTTTGTAAGAAAGCAAAACTTTTTGCTTATAGTTTCAGAGGCTGGGAATTCCAAAGTCCAGGGAACACATCTGGTGAAGGCCTTGTCCTGCTGGTGACTATACCAACTTAGGGTATCACATGGCCAATATGGCAGAGCAGAGGGCGACTAACCTCTCATGTGTTCTTTTAAAGCCCTCCAAACCACACCCATGACCACCATTTTCAATCCATTCACTAGGCATGGTCCTACAACCTAATCACCTCTTCAAGGCCCCACCTTTCATTTACCATAATAGGATTTCTCACCCTTAACAGTTACAGTGGGGATTAAGTTTTGGGGGACATTCAACCCACGGCACTAGGTGAGATCATTCTGGATTTAGGATAGGCCCTAAATCCAATGACTGGTATCCTTATAGGAGAAAGACAGAGTAAGACTTGAAAGACAGAGAGGGAAAGGCTGCATGAAGGCACAAGCAGACTGGAGTGATGCATTTGCAAGTTAAAGAGTGCCAAGGACTGCCGGCAGTCACCAACACGAAGAGAGAGTCAGGGGACAGATGCCCCCTCAAAGCTTCTAGAAGAGACTCACTCTGCTGATACCTTGGTTTTGGACTTCTGTCCTCCAGAACCATGAAATAATATATTTCTTTTGTTTTAAGCCACCAAGTTTGTGGTAATTTGTTACCACAAAAAAACTAACTCTGCCTGGAACGTCCTTCCTCCCCTCTTCCACAGGGAGAGTGCCTCCTTCGCTTTCAAGGCATAGTATTGCTGCCAGCCTCTATGTACGCCTTCCTGCATGGATCCTCAAATAGAATTCACCCCAAACTCCTTGATGTCTTTAAGCTTATATACCCCATGAAGCACAGCTCAGCATGTGCAACTCGGTATTTTAGTTACTTGACCCAATCCCACACCAAATCCGGAGTTTACCCATTTCATGAACCATATGGGATTCAGTACTGAGCCCCAGAACCAATCATACCCTTGGCCCACACAGGTGTTTAGGAAACGTCTGCTGAATGAACCTGAGCACCAGTGAACAACTTAATCCTTATTCTCTTCCTTC
>NW_007744007.1:0-750 GCF_000696425.1 Galeopterus variegatus
AAAAAAGTATGTGAGGTGATGATATGTTAACTATCTTGATTTAATCATTCCACAATGTATATGCATATCAAAACATCAACTTGTACCCCATAAATATATGTGGTACAATAAAAAATTTAAAAAGTACCTTTCAAAAAGAAAGAAATATACTTTTCCTGAGTCAGGATAGTGGTAGAACTCTCCTTCTTGCCTTCAGGTATACATTTCAAGCTACACATAATCAAAGTTAGTCTGTTTTATTACATAATTAGCTTTAAAATCACCTTAAATAAAGCACCAAAAAGAAAACTGATACTTTTTTAGAGAGAACATATGAAAACATATAGAAATTCTAAACTCTCCATATAATCTTCTTTTAGGAAATCCCAAACATTATGTCATTTAACCCCAACATACCTCAGAATGCATCTCTAAATAAAATTCACATTTTCATACAAAATTATTATCACACCCAACAAATTATCAAAAATTCTTTGGTATTGTCTAATACCCAGTTCATTTCCAAATTCCTCTAGTCCTAAAAGTGTCTTAATATTTGGTTTGTTAAAAATCAAGATCTAAATATGATAGTTCTTGTATTTGCTTGTAATGTTTAAGCCTTTTAAAAAATTTTTATTATGGAAATTTTCAAACATACACAAAAATGGAGAAAATTATATAAGAAACCTCCATGATCCATCACCTAGCTTCAATAATGTTCCAAATTTTGCCAATCTTGTTTTATCTAGTCCCTTACACACACACACACAC
>NW_007744007.1:2321-2732 GCF_000696425.1 Galeopterus variegatus
TAGCTGGGATTCTGTAAAATGGAATTTGACCTCATCGGTTCATGCAGGAAAGACAGGATAATTCTTTCCATTTGTTTGCTGACTTGCAGAGTCGGGGGGTGGTGCCCTATTTTCTTCTAATGTTCAATGTGTTTTATTTCTTTGGTGGGGACAATGAGCTGGCAAGGAGGACTTTCTCCCTATGATGTTTCACTATATGCTTCTGAATGTTTATATACTCATTGGGTTTCAATCACCTCATTCTTTATTTTTTCTGATGCTAAAATTGTCTCACCTTTGACTATTTGGAGCCGTTCACATGGGCTCCTGTGTCCTTTAGTTAGAGTCCCTTTCTCTTCACTTTCTGATACAAACTGTTTCAGATTCATTTTGTATATTTTCTGCCCCAGACCTAGAACCAGCCATTCCTCT
>NW_007744007.1:3709-4644 GCF_000696425.1 Galeopterus variegatus
AATCTTTTATGATCTAGTTTCAACCTTTATCTTATCTCATTTATTTATTCGTTTTATAAAGGCTTATTGGCAGCCTACTGTGTGCCAGTGACAAGGTACATATTCCACATAATCAAATAATCAAACAAGCAATCATGATACAGACTGGTAAGTGTACAAGATGTGTGAGCATAAGATGTTATGCAGGGGTCAAGAAAAGATTTTTAGGCAAAAGGATAGATAAGCTAGTACTTGATAAGTTGAAGTTATTCAGGAAGGGAAAGAAGAATAGACTAGGGTTCCAGAATAGGAGCCAGAATGTTAGGGGCAGAGAGAAGAGAACAGGGAGCTTTCTAAGAATTGCAAGAAGTTCATTCAGAGCAGGAGCTTAAGGCAGGAATGAAGGGGGACAAAATAATTGAAGATGGAAAAATAAAGAGACACTATGAATATCTTTATAAGCTGTTAGAGTTTTGACTTTAACCTAAGGCCAACAGGGAGCCATTCAAAGGCTTTCAGGGAGAAGTAACATGACCAGATTTGTGCTTCAGAAAGATTCCTCTGTTGGAACAGAGAATTGTCTAGAGAGACCAGCTAGAAAAATAGTGCAGGCTCCCAGAACACAGATAATTGGGCCTGAACGAGTGTCAGTGTAAAGAAGTGGATGTTATCCAGATATATTAGAGGCACAATAAATCGTGGTGAGTGGCTGGATGCGGGGGAGAGTAAAGGGGAGAGAGGAGGTGAAGGTGACATCGAGACTCTGGCTTAGGTGATCTGGGGAAAATGACATCATTCCCTGTGTTAGGAACACAAGAGAAAGGTCAGGGCCCAGAAGGAAGACACTAAGTTCTCTTTGGAGAACACTGACTTTAAGGTTCCTGTGAGATATACAAGAGGTGATGTTCAGTGGATACTTGTGTTTGCAGTTATAAAACTCAGGGCAGAGACCTGAG
>NW_007744007.1:5869-6312 GCF_000696425.1 Galeopterus variegatus
AAAAAAGCTGTTCTTTGTTTCCTCTCCAAAAGTTTATACTTGCTTTAAATCTAGAGTTTTAAATTGGGGTAACTCTTAATTATTTTGCTTTCTAGCAGCTATCTTTACAACATACAAAAGGCAAAGAATTACCACATTTCATCTTTGTAGAATTTGAGATGCTAAACAATCCAGATGTAATTATTTTTGGTTAAAGTTATAGATAAAATGGGTTACTAAAGGAGGCTCTACTCTTTGGAAACTCTTAAGATCTGGATGGGTGCTGATAATTCCTAATTGGATGGTTTAGAGTAAGTTTACCTAAAAAGTATAGAGAGAGTTAAAATGTCCAATTCCTTTTCTCAGGATCATTTCCTACTTCAACATGAAAGATCATTCTGGATCTCAAGGCATAAGAGATCAGTTACCCAAGTTAAATTGATTTAGGAGATGATTTTTTTTTT
>NW_007744007.1:8230-8713 GCF_000696425.1 Galeopterus variegatus
AGATAATTATGTACCATTGAAGATAACTCAAAAGAGTCATATTATTCTTTTAATGAATTACTTATTTTTAACACTGATTGTGGTATTATGAAAAGATCCCTAAATGAGAGTTCTAACTCTGCCCCTAAACTTACTAAACAAATATAATCTTGAGTAAATAACAAAAATTTTGTGCTTCAGTTTCCTCATTTATAAAATAAGTGACTTAGACTAGTGATCTCAAGATAAAATTAGCAGGGCTGGCCAGTTAGCTCAGTTGCTTAGAGTGTAGCCTTGTAACACCACAGTCACAGGTTCAGAACCCAGGTCACAGGTTTGGATCCCTTTACAGTTCAGCTGCCCCTCCAAAAAAAAAAAAAAAAAAGATGAAGTTATCTGATCCTATAACAATGACTTCTATTAACCTACTTACAATATAGTGCAGCCAAGAAATACAGAAACACATGGACAGTGTTGAACTTTTTCTGAGGTCTGCATCACCCC
>NW_007744007.1:10024-11554 GCF_000696425.1 Galeopterus variegatus
TTAGTGGTTATGTGACCTTTGTTAAACAAAGTTTATGGGAGGCCATTGTTTGGGACTAGCCTCCTACACTAGGCCCAGGTCAAATCAGAAAGGAGTCACTTATGGTAAGTGCCACATATTCAAACAGAACTTTGAAATGTGCCAGTTTTTAAAATAATACCCAAAGGAATGGAAAGCATCATGTTGAGGGGATAACTGCACCCCCATGTTTATCACAGCTCTATTTACAACAGCCAAGATACGGAACCAACCTAAATGATCATCATCAGACTGGATAAGGAAAACATGGTATATATACACACTGGAATATTACTCTGCAATAAAAAAAGAATGAAATATTACCATTCGCATCAACATGGATGAACTTAGAGAAAATCATAGTGAGTGAAATAATCCAGGCACAGAAAGAGAAATACCATATGTTCTCACTCATAAGTGGGAGCCAAAATAATAAACATATAAAAGAAAGGAAGAAAGATACAACATTCACAATAATACACTGAACTTTCAGAAGGAGAACTGAGGTTACTAGAAGTGGGAAGGGGGCCGACCCTATGGCTCGCTCAGGAGAGTGCGGCGCTGGGAGCGCAGCGGCACTGGGAGCACCGAGGCCGCGGGTTCAGATCCTATATAGGAATGGCCGGTGCGCTCACTGGCTGAGCACGGTGCAGGCGACACCAAGCNAGCTGATGTGGACTGACAGCTCCTCTCAGAGGGGATAGGTAAGGGTCGAAGGGCACCTTGGCCATGAAGGGACAGCCTCCTGAGGTTTGAAGGAAGACAGAGAGTTGAGTCCTTGGATGGTGTGCTGCTCTCCCGGTGGTACCTGTCAAGTATAATTTAGCTTTAAACATGATATTCAGAATTTAACAGGAAGAAACAAAGAGAACCTGGTCACCCAATTGCAGCAGTTTAAAATTCTGAAAGCAAATGTTTTCACATAAAAGGAATGCTTATTAAGATAAGGGGGTGATTTAACCTCACTTGTTATTACCCATTGACAGGGAAGGTATGGCACAGCAATTTTTTACTATACTGCTCTGCTTTCAGAAATAAAACTCTATCTAATGTCATATAATGAAGCACTTTTCATATTGAAATCATTGTGCCTGTCCTTCATGGAGCCCCAATATTTCTACTGAAAGACCTTTCTCATTCTAGTTTTGAAACCTGATTTTTGTTTCATTGTGCATTGCTAGTGGGTCCTATAAAGAAAAACTATTCAAATGGAAATATAAAGAGATTTTTTAAATGGTGTATTCTTCGATTCACCTCTTGCTAATACTCTTCTGATTTAACCTATATCATCCCAATAGCATCAGCACTTTTTTTCAGAATCAAGGCTGTGTCCTATCTCTTTACGTTCCCTCTTCTCTCCAGTTCACCACGACCTTTCTCTGCTGCACAAGGAAGCAAGTTTGGAGAAGCTAAGTGGCAGAGTATCTAAATTCCAGTCCTGGCTCTGTCACTTAGTGGTTATGTGACCTTTGTTAAACAAAGTTTATGGGAGGCCATTGTTTGGGACTAGCC
>NW_007744007.1:12444-14942 GCF_000696425.1 Galeopterus variegatus
AAGATACAACATTCACAATAATACATTGAACTTTCAAAAGGAGAACTGAGGTTACTAGAAGTGGGAAGGGGGCCGATCCTATGGCTCGCTCAGGAGAGTGCGGCGCTGGGAGCGCAGCAGCACTGGGAGCGCCAAGGCCGCGGGTTCGGATCCTATATAGGAATGGCCAGTGTGCTCACTGGCTGAGCGCGGTGCGGGCGACACCAAGCCAAGGGTTACAATCCCCTTACCGGTCACAAAAAAAAAAAAAAAATGGGAAGGGAGAGGAAGGGAGGAATTGGTAAAGGGCCACAAATAGCAATGACAATGTATATTATTGAATATAAAAATTATTCTGATTTGAGCATCACATATTGCTGATGAGCATTGATATTCAACTCTGTACTCCACAGCTATGTACATTTGACTACATTACAATAAAATAAATAAATAAATAAATAAACTGGAGATTCCTATCTGAATCAGCATAATGAGAAAGTCCCTTCTGCTTTAACTCTATAAGGAAACTAACTTTGAAATGACCAATTCGCTTTTTATCCTGTCTCTGCTTTCTTCAGCCCTTTTCTGCCTATAAAGCCAACCTCCTCTGCTCAACTCATCAGAACACTGTATTTTATATAGAATGAGGTGTTGCCCAATTCTAGGATTGCAAATAAAAGCCAATTAGATCTTTAAATTTGTGGTAATTTTGTCTTTTTTGTTGTTGTTCTTGGTTGGCCAGTATAGGGATCTGAACGCATGACTTTGATGTTACCAGCACCATGCTCTCCCAAGTGAGCTAACTGGCCAGCTTGTAATTTCATCTTTTGACATCTTAGTTGACCTAAGTCTTGATGTCCTAATTTTAAAATAGCAACAATAATAGCACCAATCTCATAGGGTTTCTGTGAAAACCAAATAAGAAAATAAATGCAATGTACTTGTAACACTGGAAACACTGGTAACAATAGGTGTTAGCTGTTGTTACCCTGTATTGCCTTTAGTTGATGATTTATCTTTTTATATTAAGGTATTTTGTCTCTCTCATAATATTGGAGCCTCCATGAAAGTAGAAAGCCACTTGTTTTTATTAGTTCTTAAATTAATTTTAAACAGACATAAAATTCATTATCTGTACAATGCTATCAACTGTGCTGAGTTCCAATCTCCAGCTCCCTCCCCACTGACTTTGCATGTGACTTTGTGCACATGCACATGCACATGCACACACACACACAAAGTAGTGGTCACATCGGGTCTCTCGTCCAAGTTCTATCCCCCTTATACATACCCCTTGGCAAACCCTTAAGCATATGCACACTGGCATTTTGGTCCTAGAATATGGTCTAGAAGGGAGCACATGCGCTCCACACTCTTCTTGCCCTGTGGAATGGCACATGGCATGGCCAGATTTTAAGCACACAACTGGACAAATTGCTGTATGTGATACTTAATCCCTACATGCTGCTCAGTAATTATCTTATATTGTCCTATTTTCTTCATAGGATTCTTCTATTGCATGACTGTGTCTAAAGGGCTGGCTGGTTAGCTCAGTTGGTTAGAGCAAGGTGTTATAACACCAAGGTTGTGGGGGCTCAGGGGCAGCGGGCCCCAAACCTCCAGGTAGTCCCTTTTATCACCCCGCCATGGGATGAGCAAGAGAGGGAACCGGTAGGATGACTCCTGCCACCCTAGTGGCCAGGAGAGCCCGGGAGGAAGGTGAGTATGCTGCCCGCCTATTCAGCCCCACAGAGACACTCAGACGCCGCAGGGGTTCTGCCAAGCAGTTCCGTTTATTTTCACACAAGCACCTGCTTTTATAAGCATATGGCAAGGGGATTTCCTAACTTCAACCTATCATCTTAAAGGTCATGTGAGCATGCATCTTGCTCTAATGCTTTGCTATTGCAATCACGCAGTGAGCACGAGCACGGAAATATCTTTTATCCAATGGTTTTAAACTATGTCTTCCCTTGGCCACTCCCCTATGGCTTCCGTCAGGCGCCATCTTTATCTCTCCTGTCCAGGAGAATGTTTTCAACAGATTACATACACCTATGTGGGTGGTGTCATGGCTAGTTCTCTGCCCCGGGAGGAGGTGTGTGGCCTCAACGCCCCAATACAAGGTCAAGGGTTCAGATCCCCAGCCAGGCACTCCCCACCTCCCAAAAAGAGTATAAGAAGCTCACACTAGTATTTTCAAATAAATGAATGTTATGGATTAAATGTNAAAAGAGTATAAGAAGCTCACACTAGTATTTTCAAATAAATGAATGTTATGGATTAAATGTTTGTGTCCCCCACCCATTCACATGTTGAAATCCTAACCCCCAGGGAATGGTATTAGGAGGTGGAGCCATTGGAAAGTGCCTTGGATTGAGTGTCCCCCGCAAAACATGACCCCCACTGTGACAGTGTTAAGAGGGTAGGAAGTCCTATTATGGTAATTGAAAGGTGGGGCCTTGAAGTAATTAGATTGTAGGACCACGCCATAGTGAATTGATTAAAAATGATGTTCA
>NW_007744007.1:16903-17639 GCF_000696425.1 Galeopterus variegatus
AGTGAGAAAAAGAAGTCCAAAATCAAAAGCATGCAGAACCGTTTTTCTTCTCTTTCCCCTCTGCATCAAAAAACAGGTAAACTCCCAAGGCTGAAAATGTCAGGTTAAAAGCCACAGCCCAGAAAGCAACAGGCAAAATCGAACGCCTTCAGAAAAAACTGTTAAATGCAAGGTTCAGCTAAGAATGAAAAGAACACATATGCTAGCATATTGAGTCTATCAAGAAATGAAGAAAAATAGTAAAAAAAGAAAAGAATTGATGAGAAATAGTATATTAGAAAAAGTGATTACTGAATTTAAGAAATTCTTAATAAGGACAAGAAAGTAGTTAAATAAATATGAAAATGAAGAGTTAGTTTCCATGGAGAGCTAAAAACCTATAAGATTGAAATAGATGGTCAGATTAATATGCTGAAATATCAGAAACAAGTAGAACAATAGAGAACAATGATTCATGTAGACCTAGATCTCGAGATCTAGAATTTGAGCTCTCCCAAATAAGAACATTCTCATGAAGATTATACTAAAGCAAAACTGGTGAAATACAAGCAACTCTACACACGTGGAAGAATTCAATGTTAGGGGCCGGCCCGTGGCTCACTCGGTAGAGTGCGGTGCTGATAACACCAGGGCCATGGGTTCGGATCCCATATAGATCCGGATGGTCAGTTCGCTCGCTGGGTGAGCGTGGTGCTGACAACACCAAGTCAAGGGTTATGATCCCCTTACCGGTCAT